>NC_056743.1:1186540784-1186683839 GCF_019279795.1 Protopterus annectens | reverse complement strand
TATCTCTACTTAGCAAGAAAGGGATACCCAATGCTGCATATGGACATAAGGGAACCCATGGGGGGCAGTTTAAACCACTTCAACAGAGTACACCAGTAACAGGGGAAACTACTGGTCCAAGTACATGGTTATGGATTAGATGTTTCAAATGTGACCATAGGGGCCACATAGCAGTCAACTGTCCATCGAGGAAAGGTGAGAACCAGAAGGTGAGGGAGCCAGAATGTTGATGACAAACTGCCAGTGGTAAGCTGTTTGGAAACAACAGGGGTGCCAATCTATCACCAAAATTTATATCCTATCTTAGTAGATGGTAAACAGGTTACTGCTAAGAGAGACACCGTTTGTGATATAACCATTGTGAGGCCTGCAGTGGTTAAGGAAGAGCAATACTTGCTTGGATAGTCCACTCCAGTCAGAGTTTGGGAGGGACCCCATTCCAAATACTTTTGGCTAGGTTTCATCTTGACTGGGAGGCTGGATGAGGAAGCAAGCAGGTAGGTGTGTTTGAGAATATTCCTGCAGATATCCTGATAGGGAATGACTTTTATGATGCAGTACCTTGTGTGCATGCAGTGACATGCAGTCAAGCTTAGAGACAGGCATGTAGGTCTGGTAGCCTGGGCGGGACCCAGACAGATCTCATACCTGAAGATGTGACTGGTGTGGTGGCTGTTTCAGAGAAGGAGCTATCCTGTAGCAGTAAGTCTGAAAGTGAGCCACAGCTGCTAGTAGGTACTGATGTTCCCTTGGACATGGTGACTTCAAGGACATAGGTGATGATAGTACCCAGATTGACAGTGAGGCACAACTGACAAAAGTTATTAGGCTTCCTGTGAAAGGGATGCTTGTGTTTGAGGATATTCCTCCAGATGTCCTGACAGGGAATGACTTTGATGATACAGTACCTTGTGTGCCTGCAGTGACAGTCAGGCTTGGAGACAGGCATATCAGTCTGGTAGTCTGGGGGAGACCCAGACAGATCTCATATCTAAAGCTGTGACTGGTGTGATGGCTGTTTCAGAGAAGGAGTTAAAAAAACAGAAAAACGGCAGTAGCGGAACCACAGCAACACTGTTTTTATTGTAGATAGAGTAAGCGCTTTCATCGGTGCACTCCACCAACTTCATCAGACAAATGACATAACATATAGTTGCAGTTTAAATACTTTCAAACTGCCATATCAATTACACAATTAAAACCATTTTTTAAAAAATTAAAGAGATATTCCCAGAAAACACATTACAACAAAGAACGCCAAAATGGGAATAAAAACATTACTAGTGCTGTAACCTAGTTAAATACAAATGAGTTATTTACATTAGCAGACGATTGCAAAGTCTTTATCATAAATAGAAACAGAAAAATATACGGTTAAATACAGAAAAATATATGGTTAAAATCAGTCGACCAGTATGACAACAGTATTACCTAGTCAAAGTTTTTGCCCCTTCCCTGTATACCTATTTGTGTACTAAAATTCTTCAACCAAAAACTTAGATGCGAACCAACACCAAACCCATATATTTGGCGCTAATGCACTATGCTTATGTTTAAATGAAATAAGTTGGAAGTTCATAGGCATTGTTAGAGCCCAAACCCAATACTTTAAAAAGACTTACACCATATATTGTGGTTCTAATAATGCACCAGAAAATGCACTAAAAATGCAAAGTGTATAATGTAAGTTGTGCTATAAATGTAGTTGTATTAATAATGTTATTAAATTAAACAAGCCATAGTTAGAATAGCCTTATCTATTCAGAGCCTTAAGTTTGAGAAGGCATTTAATAGAAATGTAATCATTAAGCCCTGGGGGCACATGAGCCAAGGTACATACCTGCCATCTTAGTTCACATTCCTCCAGTCTAAGTTTCCACGGCCCTAATGTTGTGTTCTACCTGTTGTAGTACCACAAACTGAAATTGATGGTTGGGGTGTTGTATACTGTGTCTTGTGAGAGCGTTGGTAGTGTTGTTCTTCCCAAAACAGTAAGTTTGTTCATATACCCTTTGTTTGATTTTTCTCTCCGTTTTCCCAATACAGTAGGTATGTTCATATACCCTTTGTTTGATTTTTCTCTCCATTTTCCCAATATAGTAGGTATGTTCATATACCCTTTGTTTGATTTTTCTCTCCGTTTTCCCAATATAGTATGCATCACAGGAGACACAAGTCGCTGCATAACAACACCTTGAGATTCACAATTAAACCTACCACTTATATGATATTCTTTGTCTCTTAGTCTAACCTTATTTGTGATTCTAATGAATCTGCATTGTGGTCATCTGCCGCATTTCACCATACCCGTACCTCTTTTATTTACCTTATTTCTCTCCACTAGTGTTTTTATGTTAGTGCCCCTTTGAAAGGTCATGAGAGGTAGTTGTCCCAGTTTGGTAAGACTGGTATCCTCATTGATAAGGGACCAGTTTTTGTTAAGTATATCCCTAATATGTGTGGCATCTAGGGAAAATGTTGTAATGAACCTGCTAGTTGTGTTGTTATTAGTGTTATCCCTAATCACTACATCATTAACTGCCCATTCAGTGTGCTCCTGCTCATACCCTTTAAAAATAATCGAGCGTAAGTGACCTACCACTCTTTTCCTGTCAACTTCCTCAAAGATGTTATTGAGGAACCCCTATAGGTAACCTCTTTTCAAAAACATAGACTTCAGTAGTGTACATTCATCTATAAATTCACCATAGCAGGAGACCATTCTAGCAGCCCTAACCGCTTGCCCTTTCACAATTGCCTTTTTCTGATGTAATGGGTGGCTGCTGGTAAAATGTAGAAAGGCATTAGAATAAGTGGGCTTGCGGTAGATAGTTGTTCTATATCTTTGGTTCAAACTATCCTTACTTAGAAGCACATCCAAGTAGTTGATATCCTTATGTCATATCTGATAAGTGAAATCCAAAAATGTAGTGAATGTTTTGATGTTGCAAATAAATGTCTCATTAAGCTCAACTTCCCCTTTCCAGATGAAACACATATCATCTTGGTACCTTGCGTACCAAATGACATTCTCCTTGTAAAGAGCATCATTAAATAAATACTGCCTCTCCCAAAAAGCCATTACACATTTTGCAAAACTACTGCCACAAGGAGACCCCATGGCAATTCCCGTCTTCTGTAGATAGATGGTTCTGTTAAACCAAAAGAAGTTGTTAGTCAGTACTAACTTCAGCAAGGTTTCAATGGTGTTTATATCATTACTAGCCCTGCCTTTTAGATATAGGAATTCTCTGACCCATTCAATACCTAGTGCCTGTGGGATAACTGTATATAGATCTTTTATGTCCACTGTGAGAAAGGTAAAACCATCTTGGTAAGCTAAATTATTGATACAATAGAGAAAACTCCATGAATCATGGCATATTTGTGATTCAGACTTAATGTAAGGTTTGAGTTTGCAGTCAATAAACTTAGCATTTTTGTATTTCACTTATCAGATACGACATAAGGATATCAACTACTTGGATGTGCTTCTAAGGATAGTTTGAACCAAAGATATAGAACAACTATCTACCACAAGCCCACTTATTCTAATGCCTTTCTACATTTTACCAGCAGCCACCCATTACATCAGAAAAAGGCAATTGTGAAAGGGCAAGCAGTTAGGGCTGCTAGAATGGTCTCCTGCTATGGTGAATTTATAGATGAATGTACACTACTGAAGTCTATGTTTTTGAAAAGAGGTTACCCATTGGGGTTCCTCAATAACATCTTTGAGGAAGTTGACAGGAAAAGAGTGGTAGGTCACTTCCTCCTGATTGTTTGTAAGGGGTATGAGCAGGAGCACACTGAATGGGCAGTTAATGATGTAGTGATTAGGGATAACACTAATGACAACACAACTAGCAGGTTCATTACAACATTTTCCCTAGATGCCACACATATTAGGGATATACTTAACAAAAACTGGTCCCTTATCAATGAGGATACCAGTCTTACCAAACTGGGGCAACTACCTCTCATGACCTTTCAAAGGGGCACTAACTTAAAAACACTAGTGGAGAGAAATAAGGTAAATAAAAGAGGTACGGGTATGGTGAAATGCGGCAGATGACCACAATGCAGATTCATTAGAATCACAAATAAGGTTAGACTAAGAGACAAAGAATATCATATAAGTGGTAGGTTTAATTGTGAATCTCAAGGTGTTGTTATGCAGCAACTTGTGTCTCCTGTGATGCATACTATATTGGGAAAACAGAGAGAAAAATCAAACAAAGGGTATATGAACATACCTACTGTATTGGGAAAACGGAGAGAAAAATCAAACAAAGGGTATATGAACATACCTACTGTATTGGGAAGAACAACACTACCAATGCTCTCGCAAGACACAGTATACAACACCCCAACCATCAATTTCAGTTTGTGGTACTACAACAGGTAGAATACAACATTAGGGCCGTGGAAACTTAGACTGGAGGAATGTGAACTAAGATGGCAGGTACGTACCTCGGCTCATGTGCCCCCAGAGCTTAATGATTACATTTCTATTAAATGCCTTCTCAAACTTAAGGCTCTGAATAGATAAGGCTATTCTAACTATGGCTTGTTTAATTTAATAACATTATTAATACAACTACATTTATAGCACAACTTACATTATACACTTTGAATTTTTTAGTGCATTTTCTGGTGCATTATTAGAACCACAATATATGGTGTAAGTCTTTTTAAAGTATTGGGTTTGGGCTCTAGCAACGCCTATGAACTTCCAACTTATTTCATTTAAACATAAGCATAGTGGATTAGCACCAAATATATGGCTTTGGTGTTGGTTTGCATCTAAGTTTTTGGTCGAAGATTTTTAGGACAGAAATAGGTATACAGGGAAGGGACAACAATTTTGACTAGGTAATACTGTTGTCATACTGGTCAACTGGTTTTAACCATATATTTTTCTGTTTTTAACCATATATTTTTCTGTTTCTATTCATGATAAAGACTTTGCAATGCTCTGCTAATGTCATCATCATCATCTTCTTTCGGCTATTCCAGTTAGGGGTCGCCACAGCGGATCTTCTGTTTCCATTTCTTCCTGTCCTCTGCATCATGCTCTTTCACACCAACCGCCTGCATGTACTCTCCCACTACATCCATGAACCTTATCTTAGGCCTTCCTCTTTTCCTCTTACCTGGCAGCTCCATCCTTAGCATCCTTTTTCCAATATACCCAGCATCCCTCCTCAGCACATCCAAACCAACGCAATCTCGCCTCTCTTGCTTTGTCTCCAAACTGTCCAACCTGAGCTGACCCTCTAATATACTGATTCCTAATCCTGTCCATCCTAGTCACACCCAGTGCAAATCTTAACATCTTTTACTCTGCCACATCCAGCTCTGACTCCTGCCTTTTTGTCAATGCCACCATCTCCAACCCATATAACATAGCTGGTCTAACTACCCTTTTGTAGACCTTCCCTTTCACTCTTACTGGTACCTGTCTGTCACAAATCACTCCTGACACTCTTCTCCACCCATTACACCCTGCCTGTACTCTCTTCTTTACCTCTCTTCCACACTCTCCATTACTCTGAACTGTTGATCCCAAGTACTTAAACTCATCCACTTTTACCAACTCTACTCCCTGCATCCTCACCATTCCTCTACCCTCCCTCACATTTACACACATATATTCTGTTTTAGCCCTGCTGACCTTCGTTCCTCTCCTCTCTAAAGCATATCTCCACCTCTTCAGGGTCTCCTCAACCTGGTCCCTACTCTCACTACATATCACAATGTCATCTGCAAACATCATAGTCCACGGGGCCTCCTGTCTGATCTCATCTGTCAACCTATCCATCACTACTGCAAATAAGAAAGGGCTCAGAGCTGATCCTTGATGTAATCCCACCTCCACCTTAAATGTATCTGTCACTCCCACTGCAGTCCTCACCAATGTCACACTACCCTCGTACATATCCTGTACCACTCTTACATAGTTCTCTGCCACTCCCGACATCCTCATACAATACCACAACTCCTCTCTAGGCACCCTGTCATATGCTTTCTCTAAGTCCACAAAGACACAGTGCAACTCCTTCTGACCTTCTCTGTATTTCTCCAGCAACACTCTCAGAGCAAATATTGCATCTGTAGTGCTCTTTCCTGGCATGAAACCATACTGCTGATCACTAATAATTACCTCCCTTCTTAACCTAGCTTCCACTACTCTTTCCCATAACTTCAAGCTGTGACTGATCAATTTTATCCCTCTGTAGTTACTGCAGCTCTGCACATCACCCTTATTCTTAAAGATAGGTACCAAAACACTTTTTTCTACACTCCTCAGGCATCCTCTGACTTTCCAAAATTTCATTAAACAATCTGGTTAAAAATTTCACTGCCATTTCACCTAAGCACCTCCATGCTTCCACTGGTATGTCATCTGGGCCAACAGCCTTTCCATTCTTCATCCTCTTCATAGCTGACCTTATTTTCTCCTTGCTAATCTGTTTCACTTCCTGATTTACTATCCTCACATCATCCAACCTTCTTTCTCTCTCATTCTCTTCATTCATCAGCCCTTCAAAGTACTCTTTCCATCTACTCAACACACTCTCCTCACTTGTGAGTACGTTTCCCTCACTATCCTTTATCACCCTTACCTGCTGCACATCTTTCCCAGCTCTGTCCCTCTGTCTAGCCAATCGGTACAGGTCCTTTTCTCCCTCTTTAGTGTCCAATCTCTCATACAACTCTCCATATGCCTTATCCCTTGCCTTTGCCACCTCTCTCTTTGCCATGCGTCTCATCTCCTTATACTCATGTCTACTTTCTTCATATTTTTGGCAATCCCACTTCTTCTTCACCAGCCTCTTCCTCTGTATACTCTCCTGTACTTCTTCATTCCACCACCAGGTCTCCTTGTCCTCCTTCCTCTGTCCAGATGTCACACCAAGCACCTTTCTAGCAGTCTCCCTTACTAGCTCTGCTGTAGTTTCCCAGCTAAATGTTCTGCTAATGTAAAGAACTTATTTGTATTTAACTAGGTTACAGCATTAGTAATGTTTTTATTCCCACTTTGGCGTTCTTTGTTGTAATGTGTTTTCTGGGAATATCTCTTTAATTTAAAAAAAAAAATGGTTTTAATTGTGTAATTGATATGGCAGTTTGAAAGTATTTAAACTGCAACTATATGTTATGTCATTTGTCTGATGAAGTTGGTGGAGTACACCGATGAAAACGCTTACTCTATCTACAATAAAAACAGTGTTGCTGTGGTTCCGCTGCTGCCGTTTTTCTGTTTTTTTAACTGTTTTGGTTTCACAATTTGAGGAGTTTGTTTCAGAGAAGGAGCTATTCTGTAGCAGTATGTCTGAAAGTGAGCTACAGATGCTGGGAGGTACTGATATTCCCTTGGACATGGTGACTGCAAAGATGGAGGTGAGTAATAGTACTCAGATTGCCAGTGAAGTAGAGTGTTGAAAGTTATTAAGCTTACTGCAGAAGTGGAGTTTGGGAGGGTCACAAATGTAGAGTTGAGACAGGCTCTTCTTATGGACCCTACATTACAAATTTGAGGGAGATGGCTAAGGAAGCACCTGAGGCTCAAGGAAGAGGGAAGTCTGTATATTGGAACAAAGGTTTGTTGTATAAAGAGTAGTCTCCTAAGGGAGGGCTGGAAGGTGAGCCAGTATGGCAGTTGGTAGAGCTTAGAGTCGACCATCTGCCACTTCTAGCTATAGTCCCTAATATTTCTTGTGCAGGTGATATTGAGGCAGTGAAGGAAGGTTTGATGTATAGAAAGTAGACACCTAAGGAAGAGCTGGAAGGTGAGGTAGTATGGCAGTTGGTACAGCCTAGAGCCTACCATCTGCCACTTCTAGCTATAGTCCCTAATATTCCTTGTGCAGATGATATTGATGTAGAGAATCTAGCAAATGCTTTGCTAGAAATTTTTAGCAGGATACTGACTGACCAAGGTGCCAACTTCATGTCAGACCTGCTGACTTGCTTGTGGAAGTGTTGTGGAGTAAAACATTTAAAGAATATCCCCTACCATCCCCAGACTAATGGTCTTGTGGAGAGGTTAAACTCTACATTAAAGACTATGCTACAAGCATTTGCAGACTAGTTTAAAAGGGCAAAATTAACCATTAAACCCAGTAAGTGTCAGGTGGGTATGGCAGAGGTTACTTACTTAGGACACAGAGTGGGGAGTGGTAAGATTAGGCCAGAACCTGTGAAAGTGGAAGTTATTCAAGCGTGGACAGTTCCTGTTACTAAAAAGCAAGAGAGAGCATTTCTAGGGACAGCAGGTTATTGTGGAAATTTTTTGCCCAGTCATTGTGCAGTGGCTGCACCCCTTACTAAACCAGCTAGGAAATGTAAACTGGCTAAGGTAGTGTGGACCACAGATTGGGAACAGGCATTCTAAAAACTTAAGATTTTAGGAGGAACCCCTGTGTTGGCCAGCCCAGATTATAGTGAAGAGTTTGTTGTGCAAGTGAATGCTTCAGATTGTGGGGTGGGGGCTGTGCTCAGCCAAGATTCCTCAGAAGGAGAAGCATGCTGCAGTGGGGTTAATAATGTCAATGAAAATGGATTGTCCAGAGGAGGAATGGGTTGATATTCCCAGATAGACCCATTGTTCTCAAGCTTCATTTTTCAAGAGTCACTTGAAAACTGTGCTTGAGTCATAGGGGGATGAATGTGGAGAAATTAGACACTGTTATTTGTGCTGGCATGCCTGGCTGAGTTTTTGTGCATAATTTCAGACTGATCTCTGTATTACATGCCAACATGACTAGCTATGATAGTGCAAACAATGTCTTACCTGTTGATTTATAATCTGTTTGTACAGAATGTTTTAAATACTTGAATAGTGTCCTTTTACATATCTAGCTGTGCATGTTTGTGAAGAAAGATTCTAAAGGCAAACTGTCTCAGATTCAGCTGATCTGCAGATGATGTCATTGGAATGTTGACAGTCACTATGTGTTACTGTCAGAAGCTAACTTTAGGAAACATCTGTTGGTTGATTTTCAAAATATGAAATGTAAATTAGAACTGGAACAGTTGTGACAGTTAAACTAGTCTATAAAAGAGCCTGCTGAAGACAACTGTCAGTTACAGTTGTTAGTTGTCAGTTATAACAGCCTGCTGTGAGTTGTTCACAGATGTACTGTGCAGAGGATACCCAAAAGGACTTACCAAGAACTGCAAGCCTGCCTTTGTTCTACTGTAATAATTTAGTTTAGATCAGGGACAGTGTTTTTTAGTCAGATAGGAAAATTATAACTAATCAGATCAATTAGAGTTTTTCTGAATGTTTGATTTCTATCCTACAGTATTGATTTCATTTTCCAGGTGATTGAGCTCAGATTGTTTATTGGAAATTACTGTTTAATATTTTGAATCATTTTGCCCATTATTAAATATTTTTAATAACTTACATTGTAGCTGGTCAGTCAGTGTTTTCTTTAGTGATTGGAGAGTGCTTATACTTGCCTTGATAACTTCCCATGCCACTCCAAATGCCTGGGTGCTTAGGCCATTTGCTACTATTTGTTTTAATATCTAATTTTCATAATTGGATACCCCTTTAAAAGATCATGAAGACACTCTGATTGGTAGCAGCATTACCATATTATTTTGGGGAAGGTACACAGCTGGAAATCTTTCAGGCTTTCCCAGAAGTGCTTGGATGTGTGAGATTTAATTTATTTGTTAGTGTGAATGTATCAGAGGACTTAAAGTGGGAAACAGTGTAATAAGGAGTTCTATTCGGGGTGGGCAGAAGATTGCAGTCCAGTCCCAGGCTATAGAAAGTGTTCCTGTTGTGCTCTTGGGGGAAAATTGTGGAATGTTACTCTTGTTTACTTTACAGTCTCACACTGGAGACAGTAGTAAGGATTGAAGCTCCTTAGTTACTGACCCAGGATAGTGGGAGACGTCAAATTAATGTTGATAGTCTGGTGGGGTATTGTCTGGGTGCCACATTAATTGGTGGCAGCTCTGTGGGATATTTACTGTACATCACACAAGCCATGAAATAGTTCAGTTGTTTGTAAACCTATATTCCCAATCCTATGGTGCTCAAACATCCCTACCACCAGAACAAGAGATAGACCACTTTCTAAGTCAACTGAACTTTCCAAAACTCAACCAAATCCAACAGGAATCCTTATCATCTCCTTTTACCCAGCAAGAAATCATAATGGCTATAAGTCACCTCAAACTGCACAAAGCCCCAGGACCAGATGGATTCACAGTGGAACTGTATAAAACTTTCAGTGAGAAAATCTCAAAAATCTTACTTCATTTAATTAACTTTATAAAGGACAATAATATTACAGATAGACATCTTAACACCTCTAAAATAATCTTTATCCACAAAGAGCACATAGACACTAAAAATCCTTGAAACATAGATCTATTTCCCTGATTAACCTGGACATTAAAATCTTTGCTACAATAATGGCTAACAGATTACAATCTATCATCCTTGGTATTATATCACCTAACCAATTAGGATTTATAAAACACAGACAAACCTGCAACAATACGCTCACATTAGATGCAATGATAACTCTTTCCAACCAATGTCACACCCCACTATTCGCCCTTGCAAATGACACCTCCAAGGCTTTTGACAGACTAAATTTAAACTTCCTTTTTTTGGTCTTACTCTATTTTGATATACCCACTAGCTTTATTCACTATATTAAAACACTATGATCCAATGCCCATACAGTACTACAAATCAATAACACTACCTCTTCCCAGACCCCTATTAAGAATGGAACAAGACAAGGGTGCCCAATATCCCCATACAGCTTTAACTTATACATTGAGACCCTGCTTTTACTTATTATACAGAAGGCCTTTCATCATATAACAATTCTATATAACACTAGGATTGCACTATCAGCATTCGCAGATGATCTAAACTTATACTTTATACTACCTAGTTTTGACTCATGGAAAATTCTAAATTCCATAGATAATTTTTCTAAATATTCCAATTACAAATTAAACTTAGAGAAATCCTCAGTTTTCCCAATTAACCCATCATACCAACTTCTCGTCTACTCTCTGCTAAAGGAAACCAAAATAAACCACTCCCTGAAGTACTTAGGAATATCCTTTCAACAAGACTCAAAACTATTATACCAAAGCAATATCACAAAGCTTTGGTTAATGATTCAACAAGACCTCTCTGGATGGAACAAACTGCAACTATCTTTCTTATCAAAAGTCACTATTGTTAAGATGAACAAACTGCCATGATTGCTATATGTATTTAATGTTTCAAATATAATAGTACACAACAAATTCTTCAAGTCCCTATACTCCTCTTTGTTCAAATTCTTATGGTCTCCTTAATCAGTCAGAATTGCAAACAAATAGCTGGTATAGCCTAAGAATAAAAGGGGGGGGTTTAACCTTTCCAACTTCAGACTGTATTATGACATTATCGATTCTAGCACAATTGTGGATATTTCTGGCTATAACCCAAACAAGGAGACATGGACACAGGTGTGGATAGAACTTTTTTATAACTACGTTAAAAGTTACAACTTCAGTCCCAAAGCTCTTCCTTTTCTTAACAAGGAGAACCTAAAAAACATTAACCTACACATATCCTTAAAGAGTAAAATAACCAACTTTCAAAAACTCACTATCTTAAACCTATCCAGTGCTTTCAGCACTCTACAACCACTTCATCTTAACCCAAACATTGAACTTAACAACAGAATGCTCAACCTTAATAACTTCCCTATCCTAAAAGAGAAATGCCTCTTAACCTTTATCCCTTTAGAAACCACTCTATCACTGAGATGAGACAGTTGTTTAACCAAAAGCTATACTGTTATTGTGAGACAACTCAGTGAAATGAGTGTCGCAGTCCTGGAAGATCTTAAACTTAATGATAATGACATAAATACATATAAAAGTCTATGGGACCTACTTTTAATGAAGAAGAAAATTATTTCAGATACCAAAAAGACGTCCTCATCTCCAACTACTGGACCAATCTAGATCCAACAGTCACATTCAACCAAAAAATTTGATCCATCTAAATAACTTCAAGATCAGTCATCATTAAAAAACTTAGTTATACACAACTAATGATCTTATGCAACGCTTATCTTACCCCAACTATTTTTAATAAATTTAACCCCACAACCTCCACATTCTGTCTGTACTGTGATTGCCAGAAGGCTCTTGTTCACATCTTTTGGAGCTGCAAATGCTCCTATAAACTCTGGTGTTCTTTGAATGTTAAACTGCAAAAACTGGGATACGAAAGAGATACCCTTTTGTGGGCATTTATTATACTACATTTCCCCCCTCTGGGTCTGACGGGACTACAAATATGCATATTAGTCACTCTAGTTTCCCTAATAAAATTTTATATTACTCTAAACTGAAAAGATAGATACCAACTAATTTGGAAAGAGTGTAAACTAACAGCAACAAAATATATAACAGCCCACAAGTTCATAAAGCATAGTCAAAAACTATATCCATCTTTTCTAGAATATTTGAGTACATTATCTGATCACTTTTTACAGTAAAGTCTGATATGTATCCTACATACTTTAGGGTTGGGGAATGAACTTTACTTTTAATTACTATATTGCCTCTTTATCTACTTCTCAATCTTCTTCTGTGAGGGCCGCTAACTCTTAATGGGTTCAGATTAAATCACTAAACCATATAAGATCAAATGTTTAATCTACATGGTTAGGCAACTTGCACTTCTGTATATGGCTTATTATTTGTACATTACATGTTGGTATGTATTAGGAATCATTGATTAATGTTGCCTTTTTCACTGCTGACAAATGTCTTTATTGGTGTCATTTGTGCTTTATTTATAAAACACAATGAAGATTTTTGAAAAAAAAAAATAGAAATGGTAGAAATAACTGTGCATGAGGTAAAATACTAATCCTTTTGTATGAAAAAGACATTTTCATGAAATAGACAAGGGAAATGTGTCTATTTATCAGCACTCATTTGAGCGAGTGCTGAATGAGTGAAGAAATTGAGGCAAAACAACTTTTTCCAACAGTGGAATCTTTTTTTCTTCACTGCTCTGTGCAACCTCAGAGTAGGTATACACAAGTTTGGGGAGTGCAGAAAGTGTCATATAGGGCTGCAAGGGTGCTTGCCCCCTGCAAAATTATTTTCTTCCAAGATTCTCAGAAAGTTATTTCTGACTTTTTTTTTCTCGATTGGCACTTGTTTTCAGGGTTGTTGATCAGTCAACATGAACCCTAGGCAAGACATGTGCAATGAAAATGAAGCAGAGATAATGCAACATATTGGCTCAAAATGCAGCTACCAAAAAAAGAGTGATTCAAAAGTTTTATAGCCCATAAAAATAGTATCACCACAGCTGGCCAAAATGTATATGGTAGGCGAGGCGAAGGGGCTATGTCAGGACATTTTTCAAACTCAGCCCAGGAGCACTGCCTGGATAACAGGCGTGCTGAGATTTACACTGTAGGCAAATGGAGGCTAAAGAAATCAAACTCTGAAGTAGGGGATAAAGTTTTTTTAACATGCCATAACCTCAAGTGTTGCCAGATATCATGGATACCACTTTCCTGGCATAAATATGGCTAACAGTGGATAACAATGGTCAGAGATCTATAACTAGCATATTTTTTTTTCTGTACAAACATCTGAATTTCTTTACTCCTCAGGATGGGTCTATATCATTTTGTCAAACAAACTAAAAATCGAATACATGATCGAACTTTATCCATCAAAATGAATCCATTGAACTATCATTTCAGTGAAGTTTTTTCCAGGGAGAAAAACTAGTTAGCCATCATTGGAGTTTGCTCTTTACCCACCTGTAGTGAAATCTCTGAGTTGTTATATTTAGTTGGGGGGTGTGGTGGGTGCAGCCCCCCACATTTGGGGGTGTGGTGGGTGCAGCCCACCATCTCATTGGATTTTAAATTATGTGTTTTTTTTTGATGGTTGGTAGGTTGGCTGAGCAATTTTTTTTCCCTGGGAAAAACTTTACTGAAATGATCATTCAATGGATTAACTTTTGATGGATAAAGTTTGATAAAGAGGTATTCAATATTTAGTTTGTTTGACAAAAGGATATAGCCCCCTCAGGAGAGACTGAGGACTTTCCTGTCTGTTGTTGTTTATTCATTTAGTTGAATTCAGCTCTTTGTTACCTCAAGGACTTTATCACGCCAGACCTGTTTGTCAAGAACTGTTACTTTACAGTTTGCAAATTCATATTCAATATTTCATTAATGTACTCCATTCACCTTCACCTATGCTATCTCCTTCTTCTCCTGCTTTTGATCTTTCCCAGCTTAAATGTCTTCTCTAGGCGAATCCTGTTTGTGCATTATGTCATTAAATTATTTGAGTTTTAGTTTTACTAATAGGCCTTCCAATGAGCAGTCTGGATTTATTTCCTTAAGTTTTAAATAATTTAATTCTCTTTCTGTCCACAGAATTCTCAAACGTTTTCACCAGCAACAAAGTTCGAAAGCATTTTTCTGGCAAACATATTTATTTAAATCCATATCTTACAGCCATATGTTACTGCATGAAAAACCATAGCTTTGATTACTGGCAGTCCCCAGGTTAAGGACGAGATCTGTTTTTTAGTCTATCCTTAAGTCAAATTTGTATGTAAGTCGAAACAAGTACATATGGTTATTATTAAATGTCAATAAGTCAAATGTTTGCCTCAGTCAAGTATCTATTTTACTTTTCTTTGCATGTAAAACAGTTTAGAAACACTGTCAAATAAAAAAAAACTTAAACATAATACTGTATACTGTAGTAATAATAATAACATTACCGTAAGTACAGTGTAATAACAGTACAGTAACTATATTCATACACTACTCTACAGTACAGTAGAACATTCCATACAAAAATGTTAAACTTATCTGTTTTTAAGCTTCACTTCACATTTCTGTACTACAGGCATCACCCACGAATGTTTTCCACTCTTTCCTAAACTTTCAGACCTCTTACTGTCACCTAGACCCTAGTGAGCCGCAATGTCATTTGCCCATTCTACTGTACAGTACAGTAACTGCTTCAATACTGTACTGTACAAGACAGTGTTATTGACCAATCAGATCACCAGCACAGCAATCTGTTAACCAATCAGATCTCTTGTTCTCCGTGAAGGGGGAAGTAACTGCTATAACAAGATGTGCGAGCAGCTTCACAAACAGGGAAAATGGGTAAAAGGAAAGTACAACATAATTCTTCATTTTCAAGGTAAGATTTTGGCAACGTTAAGGATTTTTATTTATTTTCACGTTCCTTTCCAACATTGCAGCAGCCTGTTCTTATCTATGGATTGTCGTTATTTCAGATGTCTGTAACCTGGGGGCTGCCTGTATATGTATTTTCTTCCTCTTTAAATTCTTAGCAAGATTTGTTATAGCTTTTCTTCCAAGAAGAAAATGTTTTAATTTCATGGCTGCAATTATCTTCTGTAGAGATATTTGAGCCCAGCAAAATAAAGCCTGTCACTTCCTCCACTTCTTCTCTAGTTGTAAAGAACTGACAGGGTTACATGAGATGACATGAAATTAGTTAGTAATGAACCAGATTTTGTACTTTCTACATTTGCCTTCCTCAACAAGCTCTTCAACTTTTTGTCACTCAGCCATTAGAGTGGTACCATCTATATATCTGAGGTTGTGGCTGTTGTGATTCCAGCACCAGATTTATCTGGTTCAGCATTTCACATGATGTAGTCCGTTTATAAGTTGCATAGAGGGTGGCACTCTGCATCCTTCCTGTACTCCTTTCCCAGTCTCAAACTAGTTAGTAATTCAATATTTGTCTCTGACTTTTGCTTCTTGTTCTAAATAAAGATTCCTAAGGAGCCAAATAAGGTGACCAGATATCCCCATTTCTTATTTATTTATTTATTCTTTGTTGACTAGGTTAGTCCCAGTAGACTAGTAGCTCTTTTCAGGGGAGACGCAAGGTGGTATTTATACTACTACTAAGAGATTTTTGGCCAGGACAGTGGGGAACTTCCCCATCTCTTTTCTCTTTTCTCTTTGGAGCTGCTAGCTGGTGCCTGAGGGATGCTATAGAAGCAAGGAAGAGGTTTAAGAGGGGCAACAGCATATAGGAGGAGAGAAAGGCTATGGGGAATTTGGAGGTGCACAATACAAATTTGGAGAAAATTTTGTTTGATATGGAGATTCAGAACGCAGATAAAGATTCCTATAATATGGATGATACCAATGAGCAGAATTTAGCTGTCCAAATGGAAAGGAGGTATGTGAGTCCATTGGAGTGGTACTAATAACAAGAGTGGCATCAGGAGGGTTTACAGATGATGTTCTGTTGAAAATAATTGAGCAGGATGATCCAGGTGATAGTTCTGCTGTTTCATTGAGTGAGATGGCAGAAAACCTTTCTTTGGACATGCTAAGTATGTTAATGTCGAGAAGGAACTAAGTGATGTGTCAGCAGAGAATGCAATGGTTAAAATGTATGCAGCAGTGACAGCAGGTAAAAGAGAGAGAGTAGCAACAAGATGTGAGGAAAACTGTTAAAAAATAAGGGCAATATGAAAATAAAAACAAAAATGAGACTGTAATAGACAGATAATATGTACGGATCACTGCAGACCAGGACACGGAAAGCAACTTGAATAACAGCCTGCACTGACCCAGATGGGGTTTAACAGTTTATTTGTGTCTAGTGACTTGCAGTTCTAGATATTATGTATGGGACAATTTGGTAATTGTTCTGGGATTTAACACTCAAGAAATTTGGTCTTTTATACATATGACAGAGACTTTTTGTGACTTGAGATCTGAATCTGAGGGACCGATGATGACATTTCTAGAACTGTGCGTCAGAAAGAAAGACATTTTTCCATGGAACAAGTATTTGTTTTCTGGTAGTAACTTAAATGTTAAAACATTTTACTTTGCAGTTTAGAAGTGATGACCTGGAAGAAGAAGATGTTGAAAAATGCATGAAGGGTTTGTGTGAAACTGTTGCTAACACAGTGAAAGATAAGAGATGACCGAAACTTATAGAATGGATGCTGGAGGTTAAAGCTGCTTTGACATGTGAAAAGCATGGTAAAATACTTGCTAAGTGTTATTTTTGTGGCTAGTTATAGAGGAATGTTAAGATATGCTGGCCAACCTAAATCACATTTCTTTAGGGAAAACTTTTTTGCTCCCTGTTGAAATGTCAGCACTTGAATGCTGACCGCCAAGAAGCCAAAAAAAGAAATAAAAATACAGGAGAAGAATGAATCTTAAAAGTCACTCTTCTCCTTTAAACTTCAAGTCCCCCACACCCCCTGAACTTTTATATACCAACTCTGAGATCACCATGCCTCGCAGAAAATGGATAAAATTGTATCTCGGACTTAGTATATGTAAGTCCATTCCTTGGACCTTTCAGGCTCTGTATTTTGGGACTTGCTGTAATGGGTCCCACATTTCAAATGGTTACCAGACTTTTCTCATTTAATTAATGACTGTGACAGAATGCAATGTAACCAGGTTAGGAAGAAAGGACATCCAGCAAGAAGGTATGTAGCTAAATGCAGGTTTTGTAGTAAAAAGTGAAACTTTTGAATAGACTGTCAAGAACGAACAGTAAATAATGAAAAAGAAGGGGAAAGGGAAGAAAACATACATCAGGAAGGACAACAAGAGATTGTAGGAGAGGGTGAACTAAGTGAAGAAGACACATATTGAGGGGAAAAGGAGGAAAGAGTTTGCATGCAGGAAAAGAGGTCAGGAGAAGGGATTGATACTAAGAGATTTTTTGAAGTTTTAGGCAGAGAAGAATCTTATTGTGAGGATCAAGGATTATTCTTACATAAACCCAAGAAAAATATTAAGTAGGGAAAAGAGTAAAAATAAGAAAACAAAAACTTAAAAAATATTTCCCCTAAACTTAAAAAAAAGGAAAAGCAACAATTTTAGAGTACTTTTAGTAAATACGAACAGCATTATTTACACTCTGTTAGTGTCTTTATGATTTTTATAAGTTTTCCAGGTGTTCTTTATCATTCAAAAATCAACAGGAAATTGCTTAGAAAGCATGGCCTATTAGGAATTCCTTGAAGAACTTGGTTCACCATCTGTTGCCAAATGACAGCTATAGATGTCAACCCATACATTTCTTGGTTATTCTGGCACAACCCCTTCTTTGTGATGATCATTCAAAATTTATTGGATGGCGCTTTGACTTCCATTTACAAGCACCCTTATGCATAGTCAGTTTTTGTGACTCACTCCTCCTCCAGTCGGAGATCCAAAAATACCATTGTCTCTTCATGAAGAATATTATACTATCCTTAGTATTAGATTTATGTTGACACTCTCAGCGTAGCCCATTCACTTCAGATAATATCCCATCATTGTTCTGCTGCTGTAGTTCCATTTTTACCTTTAGACTAAGAAAATACACACACATATAAGTGCACACACACAAACACACACACACACACACACACACACACACACACACGCACACACACACACACACACACACACACACACACACACACACACACACACACACACACACACACACAAACACACATAGCCAGGCATACTCAGCGTACTCAGCTGACTACACATTTTATCTGAACATCTCTCAGAAATATTATGGCACATAGAGCTCAGACTGCCATGAGCTAGCATAATGTCTGCCCTGTAGTTCCCAACACTACAAGTGGATATAGGAATATTTCTCTAAAGACTGCCTTTTTGTGACTGTAGAAGCTGAAGTTTGGGTAAAAGTATCTAAGCCTTTTGAGCAATATTTCAAAGGATGTGCATATTTTTGCATGAACGATGGGGGAATAATATGATATTTTTGTACAAAATAGAAATGTATAAGTAAATGTAAGAGTTGTCCCCCATGGAGACCCCACAGCAAATATGGACATTTATACCACTGATTAATTACCTCACCTATGCTCCCGCACTGAGTCTTCTTTCCTCATCTGCCATAAATCAAATGCCAAATTTAGAAATAAGCTCCAGTGGTGTAATCTTAGTATTAAGAAATGTAATTCCTGACCATAAGAAATAAACTGAAATTGGCTCACATTAAGAGGGTCTATATCAATTCACCGAAATGGCTGACGTTCGAACACCATATGTTCAAACTTCTAACCATGAAGTACAAAAACATCGAAGTCTTAGAACAGCGATTTTTTTCCCAGGGAAAAAGTCACTGTTCCAAGAAACACACACACAAAACAAGCACACCAGAAAAACAGCAATCCACAAACAAACACTTAAAATCCTACATCTAACCCTACACTAAACTGTACATACACTACTATCTATCCACTTACCTTAACCCAAACCCTAACCCTAAGGTCCGTCACTATCGCACACCCACCTGACCCACGCCCTAACCCTAACTCACCTAACCCACCCTAACCCTAAAGTCTGTCACTATCACACACCCACCTCACCTGCGCCCTAACCCTAACTCACCTAACCCAAGCCCTAACCCTAATGTCCACACAATCGCACACTTACCTAAACCCAACCCATAACTTCCCACCACAGTCCTGATAATCGCAAAGCCACAGAAATGGCCAACCAAATTCTTTCCCTGGGAAAGAAATCGGTGTTCCGCGGCTTCGCAATAATCAGTGTTCGAACTTCACAGTTCGAACATCTGGTGTTCAGTCATCAGCCGTTTTGACAGACTGATATAGACCTCATTAAGAAACCTCAAAAAAAGTTAACAGAATACAGGAGTAACATCAACACTTGCAAAGCTAAATGCAAGATAAATATCGTTACCTTATCGAAAGATAATATCATACCTTTTTAACTATGCCAGGACTCTTATGAGCAGTACTCAGGATTGCACTGACTTTATGTCTAACAGTAGCATCTTCTCTAGTCTGCAAGACGTTGTTGACATATTACCAGATAAAAGCAGTTCAAAATGTTATCCCCATCCCCTTCCTGCTCCTCTTCTCACTTCATTTAGAACATACTACTGTCTGAAATTCCCACAGAATAAGTTTTAAAATCTTTCTCCAAGTAAAAACAAAACAAAATAATAATAATAATAATAATAATAATAATAATAATAATAATAATAATAATAATAATAAAAAAGCATCACTGCCAGACAACATACCCAACTGTCTCCTGGTTAGCATAAATCATTGCCTTGCTGATTCCCTCTTAAACATATTCAGTCTATGCCCTAGAAATAAAGGACATCTATAGAGGTTTCCCACTGCCACTAACTCCAAGAAGTTAGAGATCAGTTAGCCTTACTAGTATCATTTGTAAAGTAGTGGTGCATGTCCTTATGGAATTTAATGATACTGCAGCTTACTAACCAATTTAGCTTTGTGAAAGGTAAGCCCTGCCTACTAAATCTAGTGAATTTCTTTGAGAAAGTCACCGAAGCACTAGATGATGATAAATTAGTACAAAATGCCTACCTGGATTTAGCCACGAGCCTTAACAGTATTCCACACTCTGACATTATTGAGACACTGACTTAGGTAAATGTCAACCCTTTCATAACTCATTGGATAGAACACTGGGTCTCAGACAAAACTAACATATTCAGACTTGATGGCGCAGTCTTCTCAAAATACACAGGTAACTAGTGGCATCCAGTAGGTTTCTGATTTAAGGTAGTTCCTCTTTGGAATATACTTCACTGTTGTCAAAGCCAGTGACAAGGGTCTCTGGCTAACTAAGTTTATCAATGACAGTCATAGGTGTTAATATCTCATCACATGACATCCATATCATCCAAGTGTTCTTTACCCACACAGAATTATGGTGTCAGGGCCATATTCCTAAGCTCAAGGCAAAGAAATGCAGTATTGTTTTATTTGTGAAGCAAGAATACTGCTGTACCTACTTCATAAATGATACTCCCGTCAAAACCAATACTATTATAAGAGATCTAGGTACATTCATGGTTAGCTAACTTGCCTTTTACCACCAAGGGTCAACTATCATTAAAAAATCCTTTTGCCTAATGCAATTAATAGCTCATCTATATAACTCATATATATCCTCCAAGTTCAAGTATGTTACTGTCCTTCTGTCCTCCTTCTATTGCAAACACATAATAGAATAGAAAGTTCGCTTTGGCATATGTCTGTCCAAGCAAATGGCCTAACTAGAAAAAACACAAGGTTTGTCACCAAAAAAACATTTGGTTTTGAGTGCCCCAAGCTACGCAGAACATCTAAAGGCCCCATTGCTTTACTCAGTCTCCTACAGACTTCTGCATGGCGACTTCTGCTTAGCTTACAATGATGTAAAGGCACCTATCCTGCTTCACCTTTTACCTGTTCATAAACTAGGTAGCACCATGACTAGAAATTGGCTGCTCTAGGGAATCTAAATCTACATTGTAAAATTATCCAAACCTATTGACAGGACAGATATATCTCCCAAAGGAGCCTCTGCCTATGGTGTAAGGTCCCTGTCTATATATCAAACACAGTAGTTCCCTAACTCTCTTTAAATCTAACCTGGATGAATGAACCCTGTTATTGGTCCTCAGACCCTTATGAATAGAGTGAGCAAGTAGTTCAAATTGCAGTGGCTGAGCTCCTAATGGCTACTGTACTTATAGCATAGTATACACCTATGAACCTAAATGTAACCCTGTTATGGCATAAGGCCATCTGTGACTTTATGGAGTTTAGGGCTAGCATTCAATTCTAGTTCAGTTTTTACCTTCATGTCTTAAAGCATTTCCATTTCTTTAACAAAGAAGAAGTGACTGGCATTTGCCAACAATCAAAGTAAGTCCTTAGCTGCCATCTGTAGCTACTTTCTAAAAGTGCTATTTCATTTTAGTTTTCCTTATTGATGTTTGTTCTGATAATGCTACATTTTTGAGTCACATTCGTGTTAAAGTTCTAAGTTTATCTCCATATGTCACAGGCATACTTATTTTGCTTTCTGAGACCACTTTTCACTATTGCAAGTCTTTATTACAACTTTGGAGTCTTCCAGAATTATTTGTGAG
Source organism: Protopterus annectens (assembly GCF_019279795.1). Lineage (NCBI taxonomy): Eukaryota > Metazoa > Chordata > Ceratodontiformes > Protopteridae > Protopterus > Protopterus annectens. Next base: position 1,186,661,831 of record NC_056743.1, on the reverse strand, counting down.
AATAACTTCTTATACTTTCTCAAGGAAATCTTAGATAATATAGTTCCATCTTAAGCTTCACTCCTGCTGCTTCTGGAGTTGTACAAATAATTTCTATATCAGTTTGAATGAAATGCTATACATCTGAATAAATCAGGTTATACAGTTCACTTTATGTGTCTATCTCCTTTTTATGTGACCTTTCCTCATGTGCTTCTACCAATTTTTGCCAGGTACATTGCTTGCATCTAGTCGTATTTGCCACAGGCATTCCCTGACTTCCAAAATGGTTTTATAATCACCACCAAAATCTCTAGTGTATAACCTGTGTATAACAAAGAATAACATTTTTAAAGTTAGTACAATCTTTACTGTGATTATATAATGAATTAGTTGATTTCTTATTTTTAATGTCCCTGTTGTGTTCCATAATTCTTTGCCTCACCTTTCTAGTGGTCATCCCAATATAGAATACTGGACAAGATAAACAAGTAGCCACATATATAACCATTTTTAGTGTTACGATTACAGTAACCGGGACTCCTCAGAGACCTTTTGTAGTTGCCTACTAAAACATAGAGACCATCGTTGATATGTTTACATGCTTTACGGTTACCACATTTAGCCATCCTAGGAGGCCTATGATTAGTGGGCACAGATGTTCTTTCCAAGTATTCTTTAATATTCAGATCCCTACCATTAATGAATAGGGGATGTTTTCCTAAAGTTTCTTGCATCAACATAGGAAGTATACTTTGCCATGCTGATTGAATAATGTTTTTAACTTCCACAGCTATAGTATTGTGTTGTAAAACCATACCTGTGTGGACATTCTTAACTTTGTGTTTGTGGACATGCCTGTTCTCTACTTCCCTTCCACCATCCAACAAAATAGGCCTAAAATCTGTGTCCCTTCTTCCAATGATGTCCTGTTTGATTGTGGTCAGTAGGTCTATAGGATAACCTCGTTGGACAAACAAATCAATTAACACATCTAGTTCTTCCAAAAATCCAGTGTCCTCACTCACTATACATGAGACCTTAATCATCTGGCCTTTTTCCATGTTCTTCTTAACATAGTAAGGGTGGCAACTATCATGATGTAAGAATGTATTACCATATGTCTTCTTTCTAAATAACTTTGATTCTAACTTCCCATCTTTAATATATAATCGTAGATGTTGTTCAAATATCCTAAATACAGTGACATACATCAGGTAAAGAGAAGTCTACTTGTTGACTTAATGCAGATTGTCTTAGAAAACAACTACATTGGCTTTGAAGGTGAATTTTATAGACAATCCACTGGGGTTGCTATGGGCGCTAAATGTGCACCCATTTATGCCAATTTAGTACTAGCTGAATGGGAGGAACAGTATGTATTGATATCTGAGTACAGATCTGTAATGCACCTGGCATTATTGACACCTTATCTCTAGCATGTATATTGAAACGGGTCCCCTTCTAAAGACCGAAACGCCGATTCTCCGTGGATAAATCACCCCGGCCAGATAACCGAACAGGTGATTCGATACGGAAAGACCGGAAGAGTAATGTGTGATCGCGCGTGACCGGTAAGTGTGCGACAGTGTGGGAGAGGTAGGAGAGAGGTAAGTGAGTTAAAGGTTAGAGTGCAGGTAGGTGAAGTGTGCGTTAGTGTCGAGCTGCTTGGGGGGGGGTGGGGTGGTGTGAGTTAGGTTAGGGTGGGTGCAGGTAGGTGTGTCGTTAGTGTGTGGCTGAGTGTGGGTGGGGTGTGGTAGGTTAGGTGGGGGGTGGTGTGTGGTGCATAGTGTCTGTGAGTGGCTAGGGGGGGGTGGGCTAGTAGGGGTGAGGTGTTGCTAGGTGGTGGTAGGTAGGTGAAGTGTGTTGGTGTTGGGGGGGTAGGGTTAGGTGTTGGGTGTTAGGTGTTAGGGTTGAGAGGGTGCTAGGTGTCAGGGTTAGTGTAGTGTTGGGGTCTAGGGTGTGTGCTAGAGTGTATGTGGTGTGTGTGTGTGTTATGTAGTTCGGTGTGTTGTGTGTTTTCGTGTGTTGTGTTTTGTGTTGTTGTGTTTGTTGTTGTTGTTTAGATGTTTGTGTGTCGGAATCTTGCGCGAAGTAGACCCATTGAAACACAAGGCAGCATGTATTTAACAAATAGACAGAATGGAATTTACATTTTCTTAGTTAGGTGTATGAATTACAAGAGTTTACAGGTGTATTCATCTTTTGTATTTTATTATTTTTTATATTGTTTATAAGTATACATTACATATTTTTTATATATTTTTTTATATATGATATTTAGCATCTATAGCATGTGTTTAATACATTTTTTATGTATGGTTCAGATGTTGTAACAATAGTTGGAAAGCTGACATGTTTATTACTTACTTGGTATAGGGTGTCTCTATACAAAAAATCTGTATAACATCATGGTAATGACTGTTAAGGGTTAAACCTTAAAGCCTAAGGAGAGACTTAATAGCAATGATTTACTACCTGAATTGAGTGTTAATTGAAATGTTTATTTAAAGGGTGTGTTTAGATGTGATAACTGACTCTGAAGATGCTCTATGTGGGTGAAAGCGCTTAGTCAGTTGTATGTTATAGTTCAATAAAAGTCTTTGTGGTTTTATTTTGGTATCACCAGTGTTTTTTATATTACTAGTTCTTTTTCCAGTTGTTGGACGTTTTAGTACTCTCTAATGTAATATGCCCACTTCTTGCACTTCCATTCTTGTTTCTTCTCCCCAGTGAAGACTAGCCATAAACGTTTAACCTCCTCCTTTAAACTCCCAAAAGCCCCTACTGAAACCCCAAATGAATTTAAAGACTTTAAATGTGCAATTTTAACCTACACTATAATGAAATATCAAAATTCACTTTTGACTGTACAACCCCTAACTGTGCTACAACAGCAAGCTTCACTAAAAAATTCTACACCCAGTTAGAAAAATGTATAGATGTAGCAGTCCCTACCAATACCAAGTACCGTGGGAAAATAGAAAACAAGCCATCTTGGTTGTCCACTACCATAAATTAACTCTACAACAAAGAAAAAAACTTCGTAAACTATATAACAGATCCAAAAACCCTCTTCTTAAGAAAAATATCAAAAGCATTTTAAAAAATGAAAAATATTAAGTAGCCCATGAACTTAGGCTGGTCATTGAAGCCAAAAATAACTTTAAATCCTTTTTTAGCTATCTTAGAAAACTAAGAAACAAAATCTTTCATTATTGTGAACTGATTTAAAATGATGCTTCGTATTCTCACCAACAGACATTGCCAAAGTCTTTACAAACAAAGTCTGTGTCAAGATCATCACCCAAGGCTTCTATCCAAAATCCTGAAGCACCTGAACCCCTTACTCCCCCATTATGCCTATAGATCATTTACCAAAAGTGTTAATCATGACCAAAATTACTTCCTGTGCGGGACCTGAACATATACTTGGTTGCTTAATTAATGGTGTTAAGCACACACCTCCTCAAACTGTTTAACCTACGTTTAGCTACTAGTTATGTCCCTGAAGAATAGCACACTGCAGTTCATAGGTTCATAGGCTGATACTAGGCTATCAGCCCTAGGGCTTGTACAAGCCTAGCCATAACAATTTCCTGGCTATTTCTTCCCACAATATTTACTTCCCTGGAGTCATGATGCCCTTCCATAAGGGTGGCCTTACAACTGACCCAGGTAATTACAGACATCAGTCTTACAAGCCTCATATTCAAAGCCATTAAATGTATTATGACTAACTTCATATAAACTATGATATCAAGAATTTTATTTGACTCGATTCCTAAGAGTTTGGCTTTTTGAAGGATAGATCCTGTCCACTGAATCTGGTATACTTCTTTGAAAAGGTCACAGAGTCTGTAGACAATGGCCATATGGTACACATGGCATATCTTGACCTAGCCAAGAAATTTAACAACATTGTCCATGTTGGCATTACACAGAAGCTCAATACATTAAAAGTCAAATCCATACGTGGTAAGATGGATAGCAAACCATCTAAATAACAGAACCCGCACAGTGTGAACTGCAAGTGCCTCATCAGAATGTATGAAAGTGACCAGCGATGCCCTTCAGTGTTTGGTACTTGGACCTTCCCTTTTTGGCCATTACTTCTCAGATCTTCAAACAAGCCATGGCCTCTGGCTAAAAATTTCAAACCTTCAGTATGAACTCCCCCTGGTAAACACTCGGTGTACTAAGAATGGGCTAAAAATAAATATGTAAGTTTTATCACTTTTGGCAGATAACATACCTCTACAAAACTAGAATGTAGTCAGGACTTAGGAACTTCTCTTGTTAATTCCCTCTCTTTTGACCCTCATATGACAATGGTTGTCAGGATTTATTTATTACTTAGCAAAGCTAATTACTAAAGAAATATCTATAAGGTCTTAAGAGGTAGCCACCCCTTTATACACAACATTGGTCAGACTAATTATTGAGTACTGTGCTCTCTTCATGGTATAGCTCATTAAACATGTCAAGCGATTAGAAAGACTCCAAAGGTCTATAACCAAAAGGATTTCAAGTCTAATGTCCCTGAGCTATCAAGAGAGCCTGAAATCTCTATTCCTGTATTCATTGTCTTGTAGGCTTTTGAGGGGAGACCTCTGTCTCACTTACCACACCATAAGAGACCTAATTGTCCTGAACATCCTGTATCTCCCCACATCCAATATCTCCACCAATACTAGAGCAAAGGCTCTAAATCTTCTTCAACAGATAAATAAAACACATTGGAGAGACATGTTTATAGCTCGGTATCCCTCAAATCACTTGAATAACCACCACCCTTTGCATGTTAAGCAGTACAACTCACTACTTTCATTTAAACATAACCTAGATGACAGGATGACTATTCCCACATTTACTCCAGTACTGACTAGTATAGCCCTCTTGGAGAAAGGAGTTACAATATGAGTGAGGTTACTGGGAAGGTATGAATGGTCATAAGACAAAATGGCATTAGAATATATATGAAATATGTAATTCTAACTGTCTCGATCAAATTGTACAGGTTCTGGTGTCAAACACAATCCTTCTCTGAAAAGCTAGCTTTGTTTTGGGGAAAACTCACTGTAGCCCTTAAAGGCATTACTTGTTTTTGGAAGAAGACGTTGTGACTGAGAGACAGAGAGAAAGAGACAGAGAGAGAGAGAAAGAGCATTGCAGTCATTAAACATACCTCTCAGCTGTCAAGATTTTCGCAACATGTTCAGATTTTTTCCTCATATTTTTGGTGTGTTCCTCATAAAATTTGTGGTTTTCTGGCAAATCACTGGGATGATCTGAGGAATGAAATCACTAAATAATTGCATACATTCGAGTTTCAGGCTTCAAATCCTTCAGAAAATGTATGTTAAAACAATCCCTGTTACTCTAGCAAAGTTCTAAGTTTATAAGAGCATTATTTAAAATATGTTCCTATTTATGGGCCTTTGTCCCCCCCATTTTGCAGGGCTTTGTCGAGATTTGTTTGAACTAAGAGGTTGAGAGGTATGCATGAAAACAGTACGTGCCTCCTCTGCATAGATCTACTCGTGGTTAAGCATTTACTTTGAATTATGTGCAGATTTTTCATTTCACTGATTTTATTGAGGGGTATTCTGTATTTCAAGCTACTAGCCATGTGCATATATTGGCTGTGCAAAATATTTTGCTTGTAATTGTATTTTAATGGGGACGGTTTACACCTGAATGGGACTTCTTTTTCTCTCCCAAATCCATCCTTTCTGTTCCCCCTGTGTCTTTACAGTTTAAAAAAGTTCAATAAAAATATTAGAAAAAAATATAAATTAAAGTTGATTAGGTTCAATCGCCCATTGGGTTTGATATCCTCCCTCATATTAAATAGCTTTTCCACATCTGCAAGCTGAATCTAATAAATGTTACAAATTTGCTACCAGCTGCTGCTTCTGTTACATTTGGATTCTTATTGAAGTCTTTACTGCACTTTAAGGTGTACAGCCTTCATGTTCAATATTTAATATGCTTGCATAGCTGTATTAATGTATAAAAAATCATCATGATGACCTGCAATATTTGAACCTATTTTTCTTTTTAGCTTCCAGGCTTATGTTTATACAATGAACCCACCATTTTATAGTGTAATTTGTTTTCAGGCATTTGGCCTTACTCTTACATTTATTTATGAATGCTATACCATTTTTACATCCAAGAAGAAAGGGTAGGTAAAACGTACTATGTACTGGAAAATGATACTGCTTAGATTATTCTACTGGCTACAATATCCAGATGAGGGAATGGAACCCTGACTCAGTCCTAGCAGCCCAAATTCAACTAACTACCTGGACTATATGAAGAGAGACATGATGGAGTTCTCAGACTATGTGTAAAAGGTCAGTATGAGCCTAACATTGAGTAGCATTCTACAAGGCCACAATAGAAACAAAAGATAACTGGCTTTGTGTTTGGTTTTATTGAAAGGGGTACAATATTTGTCAGCCTGGGAGAATATGGCTGACTGACCATGTTGCTTCACCAGGGATGGTCTGCACCTGTCCCCATTAGCATCTGAATATTGGCTAGTACTTTGTCTGTCCCCATGCTGCCTTTTTGTAGGCATTGCCAACCCGATAAATCATCCAACATAGCTAAACCAACCTTGTTTGCAACTGAGAGTGTGTCAGTATGGTTTGCGATGTAAAATGCTTGCAACTAGGATTGTGTCAGTGTGGCTTGTTTTTATTTATATAAATGTATACTTGCCTGTGTTGTAGTTAATGATTTAATAAAGATGTTTCTTGTTTTAAAACAAAAGGGTGTGAATTGAATAATTTATATGATGTTGCTTAGGTTTTATGATATATAGCAATCAATGTAAAGTATAATGTTTGTAAACATGAACTTGTTAATGCAGTTTGATTGTTTTTATATAAATGTAAATTTGCCTATGTCACAAGTGATAATTCAATAAAGGTGGTTCAAAAAATAAAATAAATAGTTCAGAGGAATTATTGCCCAATGCCAGGAGTTTAAACAAAAACCTCTACTCCCTGCAAGGTCTCCTCAACCTAGAGAATATAGGTATCTGTGTAGTTACTGAGTCATAGTTTAAAGTGGAGGAGACCACCCCATACATTTAGACGTGCTACTGTGCAAAAAAGAACAAAACATGGAAATGTCTCAATTTGCATCAAGATTCAAGAACAATCACACCTCAAGGACGGTCAAGCAGTATGATGCCCTTGAGCTACCCCATGTACAACTATATCATATCCTTGTGAGCTGCAGAACCCCTCCTATGACCCCACTGGGGTCACTATCCAATTTACCCAACAGCATTCTCATGGGCTACTTCAACTACCCTTCTATAAATAGTAAACCATACAGAACCTCAAACATGCAGGCCTAAAGATTCTTGGACATGAATACCCTGGACCAGCTAGTCTGTGTACACACCAAGGGTGCAAACTTCTGTGACCTGGCCCTTACAAACATGGGGGAATGTTGCACCTTCCCCCGGAGTATAACGTCTTTATTGATTAGGTTGGACCACAAAGCTGTGTCCATTGAAATAAGAATAAAGCTTGAGACACAACTTTACCCTGGAACTTTTAGGAATTACTCCAAGGCAAAGTTACTGCTTTCAAGTGACACCCTGGCAAAATTTAAAGCCCCCCTCCCCAAACCCAGGGAACAATAATGTCTATGTGGAGTCATTCACAAATCTCCTGCAAAACCAAGTGTACAGCTGCATCGAGACAGTGTACCTTCTTGAAATAAGCACAGGAAAAGCTCAAAAACAAGCCACCCTCATGGAAACCCAGCATAAATAGGTTGTATAACAAAAGGAAGAAATCCATGTCCACAAACATAAGAAATGCTCCCAACCATAACTCCCCCAACTAACATTGGTAAACAGGTCCTAAAAGCTTTATCCAAGGCCAGAGACACTGCATCCACTGGACCTGATAATATCTAAGATTGTATTCTTAATAGAATGAAACATTCTATCAGGCCCACTAGATTCACTATTCAACCAGAGCCTCCAATGAGGTTTCATGCCCATTGAATGGAGGATTATAACTGTTATTCCTCTGCACAAAGGTGGACCCAGAAGCCTGACTAGCCTTATAGGTAAAGCTATGGGAAAAATAATCATGAATATGACAAACGAAGACATAGGCAACCTTCAGACATTGGATCCAACCTGGTTTGGATTCATTGAGAGTAGGTCATGTCTACTCAACCTGGTGGACTTCTTCGAGTAAGTTACTAAAGCAATAGATGATGTCAAAATAATACACACTGCCTTCCTTGACCTGGCCAAGGCATTTGACACAATACCCCAGTCAGGCATTGCAGATAAGCTCACTAAATTGGTTATAAACCACTATGTCACTCACTATTTAGCCAGCTGGCTCACAATAAGACTCTAGAGGTCAGGATAAGGGAGTCCACTTCTACTAAACAGCAGTTCACTAATGGGGTCCCTCAAGGCTCAGTGCCAAGGCTGTTTCTCTTTGGCATCTATGTTTCGGAAGTCAAGGCTAACATAAAAATGCCTGTAGCTGACTAAGTTTGCAGACAATTGCAATCTAGGTGCAGTCATAGAATCCCCCAATGACACAAATACCTGCCAAAAAGGCCTGACACAGACTAATAACTGGTGCCAGAGTCAGTGTCTAAAACTCAATGCCAAGAAGTGCATAATAGTATCTTCTGAAAAGAAAGCCATCCCTGCAATTTACTGTATTGATAATATACTCCTAAGAGTAGACCCAGTGGTCAGGAATTTGGGAACACATGTAGGCAGTGACTTGGCCTTTGACCATAGTAAGGAAATCATTCTATTCTGAGCAAATCCATAGATATCATTGTTCCATTGTACTCAGCCCTTATTAGACCAATCATTGAGTACAATGACCCTTTTGATGTGTACCTGATCAGGCATATGCAACAACTGAAGCATCCATAGACATTCCTCATTAAAAGAATGCCTGGTGTAATTAATATGTCTTCTGCAGACTGCCTCAAAGCCTTATCCTCAGTGGCAGCTGATGACTTCAAAGTAAGGGGGGATGCAGGAAATAACTGAATGGATGGGGCTAATCAGAATGGGGTGGGTCTCTATTAAGGCAGATCAATGACCATTACCGTGGAAACAAATGACAGATGGGATTATTCACCTTCATCCACAAATTTCCGCAGTACCCACTCTTTATGGCTACTTTATTGGCTAAATTTACCTCAGATGTCTGACTGCAATCAACAAGGCATGCCTTAGGTGAAATGGAACCCTAGTCAAAGGACTCCACAGGCTGCCCTGTTGTACAGCAGTCCCACCTGCACCTGTCCGGCGTTTTTCCCTTAACCTGTCCCTACCCCATCCAGATAGATTACTTATTTCTTGTTTTTTTCAGTCAGTCTTATTTCTTACCTTTTTCTCCAATCTTTTAACACATCTTAACTGTCGAAGACCCTACTGTAGTAAGTGTGTAAGAAGTAAATAAACAAAGCTAAGAGTCTGAGGGTCACTACATCCTCCAGAAGTCATAGATTGTTTGATGCTCTGAAGTGTATCACAGAGTTTTTTTTAGCAACATTTTAATTTAGTGATGGCCTGAATAAAATTCATGAATAAGGAAAGGAATTCAGCCTTATTTTTTTTCTTTCAGGGAAAATAAAGGTGTGTCTAAAGCTAAATGTTCAAAGCTAACAGAGCAGTAGATCCCATTAAACTGAAAAGCCAAATGCTTACACGGAACTATAAATCCTGTCTGGGAATAGTTTCTGCCTCCTTACTCCTCAGAAAAAAAAATGGTCTTCTGTGCACCTCTGGTGTTATGATTGTGATAAAAATAAAAGTAAGAACGGCCAGAGGCATATGTTATACAGCTAAGGGTCTGGGGAAGGAAACCATTGTACCTGGATAAAACCTATGCAAAGACAGGGAGCATAGGCAGAGTACAAACAGAAGGAATGGAAATCATAGCCAAAAAGTAAACCAAGAGAACCAAGCACTGTGAGATGACAACTCTGCTTGCTACACCACTGTGCCAGTGATCAGTTACTGTCACACTAAGTCTGCGTAGATTGTCACAGACAGTCACTTATTGTGTAGACTGCTGAGGTTTGTGATGAAAAGTGAAAAAGAAATATGGCCAACTTGCTGTTTTTAGACACAGCAATGCCGCTTTGACACATGAAGTCATTTTCATCATTTACAGCCTCTATATCCATCATTTACAGCCACTTGTATTACTTTGGCTATATACCACAGAACTGTGTTAGAGATTAAATAAATTAATACATACATAAATAACTGCCACACAAGAATGTAACTTCTCAGCTCACTGCTGTCAGAATAAAATGTGCAATGCATTGCATCACCCCCCCACACACACACACATACCTCTCAACAAAAATAAAGTAGAAAGCTACAGAATAATGTGAGGCAAAGAACTAATATTCATGGCAGCAGTGAGCTAAGAAAGAGTCCTACATATGTGCCCTTATATACTTAAAATGTTGTCAGAACAGGCTTTGCATTATCAAGCCTTTTCCTAACACTATTAAAGGAGAACTACACCCACAGACTGAAAAAACATGTTTATTTCATCATGTTTTAATGTTTCCTGCATTTTAGCAATACTGTGGTGCTGTATCTACTCTTTTTTATATTTTAAATGTAATTCTACAGTCTGTCCACATGGGGTCCATCATCTTGATGTGATTTTGATTTTATAGGCTACCTCTAGAAATCCCACAATGCAGTGTTTGCCTTCAAAATTTACATCATAGCCCTGAAGCTGCTGTCAATGCATTGACTTTACATGTGTTTTCACACATACCGTGCTTTGTTTTAGTCAGTCAGGTTTAAGTAACATTTCGTGCTTTTCAATGAATACTTAAAAGACAAACTGGGATAATCACACAGAACAGTATCTTCAATGCCTGTTAGTTCTTTTTATTTCTTTTTCTTTCTAAAGCCATTCATTTTCATTCTTTTGTTATGCCAGAGTTGTAGTCTGTGAACTCATCTCCCCTCCCACCAAACACAGCCCCTTTGTAGCAAAGTGCCAAAGGTAATTTGGGCTATTTGCTGCTGTGATTGATAGCTCACAGTAGGTGATTAACCTCATGTACTGTTTACTTATGCAAGCCTGTTCCTGTTGCCAGTGGGGCGCATATTTTAGTTGCACCATAGACTCTTCCTGTCTTAAAATTGTAATCCATACTCTATACTAAATTTTATCATGAAAAGTCTACTGCCAATCATTATAGGACCGGAGTTCCGCTGTGGCGACCCCTAACCAGGAAAAGATGAAAGACAACAACTCTATACTAAATTTTAACATGTTACTTGGCAAACCTTTCAACTTAATTTTGCAGGGATTCATAAGAAGGCAAAATCACTAAATAATTGTGTCACAAAGGCTGTAAAACCTAGAACATTGTTTTTAAATATCATTGTGATGCTCATAAAAATACTTTTGCTCCAACATGTATTTTCAAAACAGTAATTCAAGGTTAATCTGTCATATTATTGATTTACAGTTATACCCATTACTTTAACAGAAAAAAACTGAGGGACACGTCCAAAGTATGATTTCAACGTCAGCAGCATTCTGCAAAATCAGGTGCATAGGAAATATATAATTCTTGCTACATTTACCTCTTATTGTAGTGTTGTCTACATTTACTCCCTGAAATTTCCCTTACGATTGTAGATGTTTTCCAAGTTTTCTGGAAAACGTTTTTTTTCAGCAGTAAGTCAGTTTTACTACATCTGCTCTGATTTTTCCATACATTGTAAGTCAGTATTCAGGTCCCCTTTCACAATCTTCTTTCTGATCTTAGTCCCTTCAAAGTATAGCTATGCACACAATGTGCATTCCTCTTTATAAATCCTCATCACACATTCCTATTTGTTCTCTATAGGATCATAGGATCATAGGAAGTTACTAGGCTATTGGAACTGAGGCCCTTAGAAGCCTAGCCAAGAATTTAGCCATCTATATTTAAATATGCTAGTTATATTCTCTTAGGATCATAGGATCATAGGAGATTACTAGGATATCAAACTGGAGGTCATTTTAAGCCTAGGCATTTCATAAGATGATAGGATCATAGAAAGTTACTAGCCTAATGGCCCTGTTGCCCTTACAAGCCTAGCCAAGAATTTATCCCCAAAAAAGAAACCTCAGTCAGCACCTGTCGCCCCTGTCGATGAGAGACAAAGGTGGAAACCCTGGTACAAATTTGTGGTTTCCTATCCACTCATCAAGTTGCGCTTGAAGAGGGTCAGTGAGGTACTCTGTTTGACATGTATCGGAAGTCTATTCCAGAGACGGGGCAGCCTCTGGGAGACAAACCTGTCTCTCCAGCAGGTTTTGTTGATATTAGATTTAGGCCTATTGAGTGGGTAATGTGCGAGGAGTTAGATTTATGAATATGGAGCATCTCTAGTAAGGCAGGGTCCGATATTGCCTTGTAGGCGAGACACAGATAACTTCTGAGCAATCTGTATGATACCGAGTAAAGTGATAGTAATTTGAGCCTGTCCACATAGGACAGGTGTTGGAGGCCATGAATTCTATTTGTGAGGGATTTCTGTGGCCTTTCCAGTTGGTGCAGGTGTTTGGAGAGGTACATACCAAATGGGGTGTTATACTCAATTATGGGTCTAATGAGGGAGGAGTACAGAGAGGTAATAACCTCCTTTTTTCTGGATGCAATCCCTTTAATTATGAGATGAACCAAGTAAAAGGCTTTTCTGTCACCACATGATGGTCGAATTTGAGATTATTGTCAACCTGAATACCCAGGTCTCTCACCACATGTTGTGTGCTTAGGGAGTTGCCACTGATCTGGTAATCAGTAGGGACCATGTTTTTGCCGAATGTTATGATAATACATTTTTTGAGTTTAACTTAAGGCCATGACTTTGGCACCAGTTATTTGTAGCTGTGAGACCCTCTTGCAGTATATTAACATCATTTGGGGAGTCAATGACAGCACCCAACTTACAGTCATCCACAAACTTGGTCAGCCACAGGCCCTTTGTCTTTGCACGGATCTCTGAAAAGTAGATGCCAAACAGTAGGGGTCAGAGGACAGATGCCTGGGGAACACTACTAGTGACAGGTCTGCTGTCGGAGGTGGTGGCACCTATTTTGACCTTGTGGGTCCTATCTGTGAGACAACTGGCCACCCATCTGACAAGATGGGGATTAACACCAAGTTGTGTTAGCTTTTGATGATGCCCAAGTGGGGGATTGTGTCAAAGGCCTTGGCCAGGTCAAGGTAAGCCTAATGTACTGATTTTCCCTCATCCAGGGCCCTGGTGGCAGTCTCAAAGAAGTCAACTAGGTTCAATAGGCAAGATCTGCCCCTGACAAATCCGAATTGGGTGGGGGCGAGTATTTGGAGATTGTTTATGCCCTTGTTTATGAGATCCATAGTAATATGCTCCATGGCTTTACAGATCAGACTTGTCAAGCTAATGGGGCGATAGTTTCCCGGGTCAGTAGTAGCACCACCTTTGTGCAAGGGGATGACAGTGGTGGTTCTCCACCCTGCTGGAATAAAGCCTGTAATTAGACTGTGGTTGAATAGGGTGCTCAATGGCAAAGCTAGTTCCTGCTGGAGATTGTGCAGAATACAGCCTGGGATACTATCAGGTCCCATGGAAGCTGTGTTCTTTGCCTTGGATAGGGCCTTTAACACTTGACCTATGGAAATGTGAGGTGTGGGAGAAGTATCAAGGATGTTGACTGGGCCTTTGGGGGGCGATAAATGGGTGAAATTTGCGCTGAACCTATCAGCCAGCAGGTTGGCTTAAGTCGGCAGGATCAGTGTATGTACCATTAAGTACTAATTCAGAACAAACCTGGGCTTTGCCATGGAGGTTCCTAATGTAACTAAAGAAGGACTTGTGGTTTCCTTTGTTTCAGAGGCTAGTTTCAACTCATAATTGGCTCTGGAGTTTTTTACTAGTGATCTAATTTGCTTGTTGAGGTGGAGGAGGGAGATTTTCCAATTTGGGATTTGTTCCTTTTTACCCTTGGACAACAGTTTCTTCCTTTTGTTGTAAAGCCTGTTGATAGAGGATATCCAGCAGACAGGTTTGTGTTTTCTTGAGGAGCAGGTTTTAGTTCTCTTGGATATGGCTGAGTCCATGCAGTTGTACAGGTGCTTGTATACTGCACTGGTGTACTGTTCAGCATAGTTGTCTGTATCCTCAGGGGGGGGGGTGTGAAGCTGCTGATACCCTCCCTTAGGAGGGTGTAGTCAACTTTTGAGAAGTTTTATTTAGCCTGGTTATGGCTGGGGAGGGGTTGGGTGGGATAGAAACTTTGAATGAGACAGACTGATGATCTGATCTCACCAGGGAAGAACATACTATGGGAGTGGTGCAGCGGTCACCCATGTTGGTGAGAACCAAGTCCAGTATGTTATCTCCCCTTGTGGGGATGAGACTAGCTGGTCTAGTGCATTAGAGTTAATGAAGTCAAGGAATCGTTGTGTGAGTGCATTAGTGCAGGAATAGTTCACCCAGTCTATGATGGGGTAATTGAAGTCACCAAGGATCAGGGTGTTAGGGAGTACCTTGATGGAGTCAAGTAGGTCCAGGAGGAGTGAGTGTCCTGAGACATGGAGGGGGTCTATAGCTGGCTATAACTTGGATGGGTATCTTGCCAACTGTGAGTTGCACCTGCAGTAATTCCAGTGTGCCATGCTGGTATACCAGTCTGGAGATGTGCCTGTCTTTAATGAAGATAGAGACTGCACCACCCTTAGTCTTTATAACCTAATTTTGGGTCAGAAAGTGTAGAATGAGGTATAGCCTGATAAGGCAGGGGTGCTCTCCGTAGCCCTGAATCAAGTTTCCATGACTGCACAGACATCGGCATCTTCCAGTGTGAGAAGAGCCTCCAGTGAGTGCATTTTCAGATTAAGGCTCCTAGCATTGAGCAGTATGACTTAAAATTTATTTAGATCTTTCATGTTGGAAGATTTGTCTTTGGGACATAGCCTAAAAAAGGCACAATGTGGGAGGCAAGAGCCTTGGCCAAGATCCAGAACCAGAGAAGTGATAGGTGGAGGCCACTTCTTTCAAAGCATCGAGGCTTGTCAACCATGTCATCCCAGGCAGACAGATAGTGTATCCCCTTGGAAAGACACCAGAAACTAAGCCAATTGTTGAAGTCAGTCATTTTTTGTTGGTATTATGGCATCATTCTTGATGAAGGTATGGTGCTGCTCAGTGCCAGGGTCACACCAGCCTGGAGCACATAGTCTGAGAGCTCAACCATGTATCTCTTCATATAGTCCAGGGAGGTATGTCTCAAGTCATTCACACCAGCATGGACAATGACAGAGTCATACTTGTACCAAGTTGTGGAGAGGCTTAAGTGTGTGTGTGATGTGGTGGATTCTAGCGCCTGACAAACAGCTGACCGTGATCTTCTCCTTGTTGAGCCTGGTGAGGGAGAGACCAGTGTGTCTCACTGTTGAGTCGCCAATGACTAGTATGTTTGGTTTATTGTTATGCCTTATGGGCTGAGTTGGTTTATTGTTATGCGAAATGGGCTGTATTTGTGAGACAGTGGTGTATTGACTACTGTGTGCAATGTGATTGGCACTGTGTTTAGAGGGTCTCTGTTGTTTAGGTAAATTTTTGTTGAGGACCCCTGCATAGGTGAGTGTGTGAATCTGTGATGTGGGTGGTGTGGTGTTTGTGCTGGCAATCTCCTCTTTGTCAGGAGTACTGAATGTGGTGTGAGAGGGCATGGATTCCAGCTTACTGATGTAGATGCATCTCTCACAAGTAGAATAATTATGTGCTAGGAGAAGGGGACTGTCTGTGAACATGAGGTAGTTGCTACACTGTCTCACTATGCCCATGTTGACCAGACTGGCAGGGTAAACTGATGGAAATTGTCCAGACATAGTGCTCTGAATACTTGGTAGACTTAGAGAGAGCAGGGTTTCTCTACAAAAACCCTAAATGTAAAATAACTGGCCTGAAGCACAAGTGCTAAAACCAAAATTAAGATGCTTAGAATAGCATGTAAATTAATCAAGCTACTCACAAGCAGTAATAAGTGCAGAATAAGAGCACTTATGCACTTAAGAGCACACCGAATGGCAAACTAAGGTAATAAAGAAGGTAGAAGACAGTTACAATAAGAGCAGCTGAATAAAGTATAAATGATATATATATATATATATATATATATATATATATATATATATATATTTATTTATTTTTTTGTTACTGGAGAGGGATGGAATAGATCAAGATTAAGAGACTAGAGGGATTGTCCTTCCCAAATGCTCTCTCTGTAAACAGTGGATAGAGCTGAAGAGATGGGACTGGTAGGAGTGTCTGAAATCAAAATATGATCTCACTGTAATCAATTGAGTGAGCAAATGAGATATCCCAGGAGGAGTGTCCAAACACAAACACCCAACGTAATACCATAGAAGTATTAGTCAATACCCATGACTGAATTTAGTGATGACTGCTCATGTCCAGGAGGGTTGTGGGCACAATCCCTGGTAAGAATGTATGGTTCCTCATCCACTCATCAAGGTTCCTCTTGAACAGTGTCATACAGGTGCTCTCTTTCACATGAATTGGTAGCCTGTTCCAAAGACGTGGCAGTTGCTGGGAGATAAATCTGTCCCTCCAGCATGTCCTATTAAAGTCACAGGCCATATTAAAGTCCCTGGAATGGGTAGTCCTTGAAAGATTTGATTTGGAGATATGCAGTAAGTTCATTAGGTTTGGGTCTTGGGTTGCTTTGTAGGCCAGGCATAAGTATCCACTAAGTAGTCTATATGATACATAGTATAGTGACAGGGACTTTAGTTGATCTATGGAAGGAACATGCTGGAGGCCCTTGATCTTCTTTGTTAGAAACCTCTGAGGTCTCTCTAATTGCTGTAGGTGCTTAGTACGGTACATACTGAATGGGGTGTTATACTCAATTATGGGCCAGATATGTGCTGAGTATAGGGGGGTTATAACTTATTTTGCTCTCGAAGAGATGCTTTTACTAATCAAGTGAAAGCCTTCCTTACAACAGTAGACATGTGGTGGTCGAAGTTAAGGTCGCGGTCAACCTGTGATCCCAAGTCCCTTACCACTTTGTTGGCACATAGGGTATTGTGGTTAATTTGATATTGTGAAGGGACATTGTTTGTGCCAAAGGGAATGATGATGCATTTATTTGCACATTGCATTCAGTTTGATACAGTGACTAATACACCAGTCTTTCGTCTGTGTGAGACCCTCCTGAAGTATACTGACATCATTTGGGGATTCACTGATTGTTCCTAGTTTGCAGTCGTCTGCAAACTTGGTCAGCCACAACCCTTTAGTTTTGACCTGAACTTCAAATAAGTATATACCAAACAGTAGGGCACCCAGCACTGATCTCTGTGGCACCCCACTGCTAACAGGTCTGCTGGTTGATGTGGAGTCACCCACTTTGATAGTGTGTGTCTGGTTTGTGAGCCAGTTGGCAACCTATCTTACAACAAATGGGTTTACATACAGTTTGCTAAATTTATCAGTAATGCCTGAGTGTGGGATTGTGTCAAAAGCCTTTGCCAAGCTGAGGTATGCTATGTGCATAGATTTGCCCTCATCAATGGCCCTGATCACACTTTCAAAGAAATCCACCAGATTTAACTGGCAGGATTTGCCCTTCATGAAGAAGAACTGGGTAGGATCCAGGGTTTGGAGGTCACTTATGTCTTTATTAATGAGTTCCATAATTATACATTCCATGGCCTTACAGATGAGGGTGGTCAGGCTTATAGGTCTGTAATTCCCTGAGTCTGTTGCTAGGCCACCACTGTGGAAGGGAATAATTGTAGCTGTTCTCCATTCCACAACAATAAAGCCTGTGGTTAGGCTATGACTGAAAAGGGTACTTAGTGGTAATGCTAGTGCATGTTCTATCCTGTTTAGAAGACAGCCTGGGATGTCATCTGGTCCCATAGAGGCCATGTTCTTTGCCTTGGACAAGGCTTTGAGGACCTGCTCTTCAGATATCTAAAGTGGGATTGGGGGTTGGAGAAGGGTTTGTTGTAAGTTAGGAGGGGATAAAGGAGTGAAATTTTTGCCAAACCTATCTGCTAGCAGGTTTGCTATCTCTGTGGGGTCAGTGCATGTGATACCATTGTTGACCAGTTATGCACATGTTTGAGTCCTACCTTTTAGGTTATGTGCATAGCTGTAAAAGGCCTTATGGTTATCCTTGGCACTACTTGCTAGGTTTCTCTCAAAGGAGCTCTTGGCGGATTTGGCAAGTTGTCTTATTTGCCTGTTAAGGCTGAGGAGGGTGCTTTTCCAATGTTGGGTCTTTGTCTTTGTTTTCTTGGACAGTAACTTTTTGCTTTTATTGTGAAGTTTGTTGATGCTGGAAGTCCACCATGGCAGCTTGATTTTACTTGGGGCTCTGGCTTTGATTCTTTCTGGTATGGCTGAGTTTGTACACTTATGCAAGTGATTGTACAGGGCTTTAATGTATGCTTTGGAGTAGTTACCACTTTCAGCTTGGGGTGGGGCTTGGAATGCATTTATACATTCACCTAGGAGGTACAGTTTGCCTTAGTGAAGTCTTTTAGTCTGAGTTCACCCTATGTGAGTTCTGGTGTTAATGCCAGTTTGAAGGTGACTGATTTGTGGTCAGTTCTAACTAATGGGAGTCCAACAGTTGCAGCAGTAATGGGATTACAACAGTTGCAGCAGTAATGGGAGTACAACAGTTGCAGCAGTAATGGGAGTACAACAGTTGCAGCAGTAATGAAAGTCCAACAGTTGCAGCAGTAATGGGAGTACAACAGTTGCAGCAGTAATGAGAGTCCAACAGTTGCAGCAGTAATGGGAGTACAACAGTTGCAGCAGTAATGGGAGTACAACAGTTGCAGCAGTAATGGGAGTACAACAGTTGCAGCAGTAATAGGAGTACAACAGTTGCAGCAGTGCACCTGTTTGACATGCTGGTGAGGACCAGATCTAGAAAGTTTGTTCCTCTTGTTGGGGTATGGACAATTTGCTCCATGGCATTTGAATTCACAAAGTCAATGAACTTTTGTGCTAGCAAGTTTGGGCTAGAGTAGGTTTCCCAGTTGATGGTGGGACAATTGAAATCCCCCATAACCAGTGTGTTCGGTAAAATTTGGATTGTCTTCAGTTTGGCTATGTAGGCTTTGTGAGTGTCATGACCCATGGAGGGGGATCTGTAACTGGTTAGGATTTGAATGGGGGTCTTACCCACCATAACCTGGACCTGGAGTAATTCCATAGAGTTGTCCAGTCTAACTAGATGTGAGGTGAATTTATCTCTAATATAGATTGAAACACTGCCGCCTTTGGTTTTCACATGTTCATTTTGTGGTATAAAGGTGTGGAAGGCATTGTAGACTTGCAGGGCTGGGATACTCTCTGAGGCCTTAAAACAGGATTCTGTGACTGCACAGACTTCTACATCTTCTAGTGATAGAAGCGTTTCCAGGGAATGCCTTTTCTGTTTCAAGACACCACTATGTCACTTATTCCAATGCTATTTTTTATTACAAAAACATCCAAGCACATGTACTGACTAGGCAAATACTAACTTCCTTGGACAGGATGCATTATTTATTCCCCTTCACTGTCTCCATTATGAATACAGACCCTGCCTATAGTTAATATCAATGCTACAAACTCAATTCACAAATGCCCACTCCTACTAAGTGTACTGGCTGTGTCATGTCATAGCAGTGACATGCCTATACACCTTTATTCTCCTATATACAGGTGTAGCTGCTATGCACATATTAACATTGATCTGGATTCACAACACCCATATATAATGATCTTATACCATTATGGTATGTTAACATAAGAATTAAGAAAAAATGAATGCAAAGCTTGTAACAAATGCTGCTTAAAGCAAATATTAGTAACCCAGCATCTCCCACACTAAAACTCAACTTGGCAAACCCTGCAATGGTTAAGAACTATTCCAAAGCAAGCTACACCCTATTAAGCACCCCTTACAACCCAGAGTTCACAACAGCCTATGAGGAACTGTTGACAGAGTCTCTGTACAGCCATGTACGTGCCTGTATAGAGGCTGCTGTACCTACTAGAAATAAGCCCAAAACAAGCACTAAAAACAAGTTTCATTGGTGGAATGCTAACCTTAATATGGGAGAATAACAAAAGGAAAAAAGCTATGGTTAAAATGAGGACGTGCAACTCCCATAATGATAGTAGCTTGCTAACATGAAACTAAGAGGATTAATTAAGTCTAAGAAGCCCATTTATGAGGACAATATCCTCAAAGTCTAAAGACAACCAAAAAAACCTCAAAGCCAGCACAAACTGGTTTTCAATGGTACCATGTCAACTGAGCAGTGCAATATAGTGAATATGCTGGCTGACAAATTCAGCTCAAACTTCAACCCCCTCCATTCCCCTCACCACCCTCCATGAAATGCCTACTAGCATAACTCCCATGACTATTTAAAGGGTGCAGGTCCTGGCACTGTTTGCTAAGGCCAAAAATGTAGCTGCAATGGTCCCAGACAATATTCTGCAAAGCCTCCTAAATAGTCAGATACATCACCTGTCAAGACCACTTGAGTCACTTCTTATCTATAGCTTCAAAACAGGCATTATCACATGATAACACTTTTGTAGTGGCATTTGCCTTAAGTACTTTGCTTTTAAATTGCATAGTTAGACAGGTAGGGTGCTCTAATCTCACTGCAGTCAACTTGTGTATGTGTCTGTGTGTATGGAGTTGCGTAAATATGACATTAACTGCTGATGGACATAATAAAGCAGTAGCCTGGAAATAGTTTAGTGTGGGAGATTTGGCATAATGGATAAAGTATTTTCCTTATAAGTACAAGGTACAGGGTTTGATTTTCACCTTGTGTTATTGGCTAGGCTTAAAAAGGCCCTTTACAACAGCTAGTCTAGTATTTGTTATGAACCTATGAACCTATAATGGTGGACTGCAACAGTTATCTCGGTTCACGAGGATGGCTCATCAAAAGATCCTGGAAACTACAGATCTAGTAGTCTGACTAGACTAATATGCAAAGCCATAGAATGCATTAGCATGGAAATGATCAATAAAGATAGAGGCAGCCTTCATATACTGGACCCAACCCAGTTTGTCTTTGTCAATGGAAGATCATGCCTACAAAAATGGTGTACTTCTTTGAGAAGGTTACCAAGCCAAAGCATGATAGGAAAACTTTACATACAGCCTACCTGGACCTGGCTAAGGCATTTGATACAATACTTCATTCAGATATAGTGAAAAAACTCACTGAACTTGATGTACACCCCTACATAACTTGCTGGATTGCCAACTGGCTCACAAACAGGACAAGGGAGGTCTGGATTGGTGATAATACTTCCAGTGAGAGACCAGTCACCGCCAGGGTACCTCAGGTATCCTTTCTAAGACTGCTCCTATTTGGCATAGAGGTATAGACTAATGTCAAGGCCCTTTATCTGATCAAGTTTGCTGATGACTGCAAATTGAGAGCTATCATAGAGTCCCCCATGGCACAAGCATCTTACAAGAGGGTCTAACAGAAAAACGAGTGATGCTGAAGTCATGGACGTAAAACTCAACACCAAGAAATGCATTATAGTGCCTTTTGGGAAAAATGCCATCCAGGCTAATTATTCCATCTATAAGGTACCCCTAAGAGTTGACCTAGTAGTCATCTGTCTGGGAACATATGTAAACAGTAATGGGGTCTTTGTGTGACATGTTGCCAGGGTATAAGAAAATCCCTCTATACTTCCCAACTTATAAGTAAGGGCACAGCATTCAGGTCAAAAAAGTCATAGCTCCAGTTTATTTTGCCCTTATTGGACACAGCGATGATAATGGCATTATTGCCATGTACTTGACCAAATGTATGCACAAGTTAGTAGCCCACAAAAGATTCTTACCAGAAGACTCCAGATTATAAACACATTGTACTATAAAAAGGTGTTATCTTGATACACTCTCTCTTACGGGTTACTGAGAGGTGAACTATGCCTCACATAAAAGGCATCCTCAGATCAAGCTCTGGTGGACTTTTTACATATTTGTATCATACCTCTCAACTGTCCTGATTTTTGTCTTATCTTTTTGGTCTGCTCCTCAGAGCATCTGTGGTTTTCTGAAAAATCACTGAGGAATGTAGTCAATAAATAATGACATACATTTATGTTTCACATTTTCAAGTCCTTCACAAAACCAATGCTAAATCCTTCACAAAACCAATGCTAAATCAAATCCTGCTATTCTAACAGCTCCCTACATTTATAAGAGCAACATTTAAAATGTGCCCCTATTTCTGGGCTTGCCCCTCCTCATTATTGTCATCTTTATCCACATTTCTTGCACTAAGAGGTTAAGAAGTATGAGCCACAAACAAACATCATCAGAACCACCACATCCAAGAAATTAATTTTTGCTTGTGACATAAATAATACATGTTGGTGAGACAGATGGATCCCCATGCTCTGGGACAGGCTGGTCATGCATACCATACAGACTACATCCCTAACTAAGTTTAACTATGACCAATGAATGAGAAATCAGAAATTCACCCCAGGTCAGGTTCCCATGTCCCAGAGGAACACAGTAATGCCCAAACTGACATACCCCCCAGCATAAGCCTATTAAGCTCCCAAAGCCATGCAGACACAATATCTCCTGTGCTAAAGTGCTGACCAAACAGCAAAATCTGCGAGCACAAGCAACTTGTTAGATTAGACATCCAACATTGTTTTCCTGGACAAGACAGCAAACACTAAAGAGACTATTAAGATCCCAAAGCCCTGTGGATGCAATATCCCCTGTGCTAAAGTTCTGCATGTCAGAAAGTTGTTTGTATTTCTCTGCTAATTCTCCTGCTGTATACCCTTTTTAAAATGGCACCTCATACACCTCTAGAATGCAATCTATATGTCCCCTGACTCTTTTCTTCTATATTCACTCTCTCTTACCAAACTTTATTTCCTTCCCTGTTATCACCACAAAATCTGCCAACTTATGCTACCATCTTCTTAAATTAACAGTATAACATTTACTTATCAACTAGCATGTATCTGCCCTTCCTCTATTACTGTGTTCTACCCTGATAGGTACTGAGCCTTTCTGCTTACTCTGATCTATAGCTCCCGAATCAAGGGAATACTTACTGATTGTTTTTTCTTTTGTCTGAACCTCAGATGGGGTCAACCCCCTCCAGTCACCCTTGCTCCATTTGGGTTCACTCCACTACCCTACCCCAAAATTCCACCCACCATGAACTACCCCTACACTTACAGTTTGCCAGTAAACATACCCCCTAGAGTAATCTTCCTATCATCTCAGTTACACCAGCTAATTACCAAATTGCAAAAGGCACAACTACTACCACTAGGCTCTACACCTTGATTATTTCAGCCCAGCCCTCTAAGTCAAACTTCATATCTTAACCCCATATCCTATGACAATGTTACTCTTTCAAACAACACTCCTAATCTTACTCATCACAGGCTACCTTATCACTTCCTATCACAAAAAGCATGTCATCAAAATAGACTTTTCCACTAACCTAAACATCACCACACCCAACAGACTTTTTCAAACATTGTAATATCACCACACCACTATAATAATTCCAACTCAAATCTCGTTACTCATAAATACACTTACCTACATTCCTAACCATACTTACTCAGTAAATACACAGACTAATACATACCGAAAATCACTCACTTATTTCTGTTCAAATTAATTCAACTTCACCTAAGTGGAGACATACATTCAGGCCCTCAGTTCCAACAACAAACTATTCATCCACCAGACAATGCTCTCTCTCTCATAACATCAATAACATACCACATCACACCTCAGACCTTGTGCGCATAAACATAAATCTGAGGAGTATCTCTAATGAAATTCATGTATTTCATACAGCCCTCTCTCTTTACTCCCAAGAAATAGCAATATTAACAGAAACTTGGCTAAAGCCACACATAAATGATAGTGAAATCCTAATCCAAGGCTACAATATCCACAGACTTGACAGGACACACACACATGGTGGCATTATAGTCATATTATGCAAAGACTCACTCAAAGTAGAACATATAGAGTATAAACCCTAGACTTCAACAACTCTGAAGTATTGTTTACCTGCCACCAACTTCACTCCAATAAATCCATTATAATTATAGCAATTTACACCCACCAGGTTACAACCCATCCATAATTGAAAACCTTATCTGTTGGTCTACCTCTCCCTTTAAACAGGAAACCATAATCATGGGGGTCATCAACATGGATTGGAACACTTGTTCATCAGACACCCGTTCTTACTTTATTAACCTCCATGGCTTTACCCAAATAATACAATTTCCAATCAGAACTGACAAACATAGCAACAAACAATCAGTCCTGGACTGGACCCTAATAAATAGGCCCTCCCTCTGTCACCACTCTAGCTGCCTCCCAGACAGCCTTAGTGATCATTTACCCACATTTCTGCTTAGACACTGGGTATGCCTTCCAAAAAACATCACATATAAATCTTTAAGTTACTTCTACAAAAATGTGACTGGACCCCACTCAGACATCTCCACTTAGATTCCGCTGTTCAATACTTCAGTAATAAATTCCTTGACATCCTAAATAGTCTAGCACCCCTTAGGGAGATCCATGTAAAATCTAAACACACATCATGGGCTAACAAAGGATACCAAACAGCTACTCAAACGAAGAGAGAAAGCCGGGTCCCAATATCTAGAGACCAAAAAAAACAATCTTCCATTCTCACTTGTCAACAATTAAGAAACCTAGCTAAAAATAGATAAAGAATGATAAAAAATGATACTATACCACAATCCAACAAAACCATCAAAACAATCCCCAAAAATTTTGGGATGCCATTAATCAACTCCTAAAACCTTGAAACTTCACAACTCCAGCTCCCACAGCCACAAATACCACAGAGAGCATAGCCTCCCAATTTAACACACACTTCATCAACTCCATCCTATCCCTAGTAACAGCAAAGACAATTCTCTTATATCCATTCCCACATGATCAGTAACAAACCTCAATTCTTTTGATATCATACCTATACAAACTAGCACAATTAGAAAACTACTAAACAAACTAAAAACCACAGCCCTCACTGCTTATCTACTCCCAAATGAATTTCTCAGATTGGCAGCCGATCCCATCTCTTACTCTATCTCCTAATTAACCATTCCATCTCTGAGAACTATATCCCCAAGCTCTGAAAAATTTCTTATGTCATCCCTCTGCACAAAGGTGATTCCTCAACAGAATTCGCTAACTGCTGGCCAATTGCTATACTCCCTCCTCTAGCTAAAATCCTTGAAAAATGTATACGGTCTCAACTCCTCAACTATCTACTAAACTATAACCTTATATCCAATTTCCAACATGGTTTTAGACCCAAACACAGTACCACTACTGCCCTTGTAAGTATTACAAACACAATTAGCCAGCTCAGAAACAATGGCCAACAAGTCTCATCTATTTTCATTGATAAGTCTAAGGCATATGACACGGTATCCTATCAAAAACTACTCAACAAACTAGCCTCAGTAACCTTACCCAGCTAACACTGTCTTGGTTTCATAACTACTTATCTGACTACCAACAAGCAGTTAATTGGTAAAATGAACTCTCTTCTCTTCTACCCATTACAGTCAGTGTCCCACAAGGCTCAATTCTTGGTCCATTGCTATTTACCATATTCACAAACAAACTCTGCACTGCTACCTACCTAGCCACAATCATCCAATATGCCGATGACTCATCCCTCATTTGTTCTGCTCCCTCCCTGCCAGAACTCCTTGAACTAACCCAAAAAATACTTCCTAGACATTGAAAACTACCTCCCGGACCATCAACTCATATTTAACCCAAATAAAACAAAACTAATGCTCTTCACGAATAACAAATCTCCTGATCACTCTCCCCCTTTATCATCTATTCTTCTAACAACACCAAAATTGAACCCGTTGACAACACCAACATTCTTGGGGTCACATTTGACAATAGATTATGCTTTGACAATCACTTAGCTCTAACCATTAACGAGGTCCACTTTAAACTTGGCTCACTTCACAGAGTCAAGCCATACCTAACAGATACCACCAGACATTCCATAGCCAGGATACATCTACTCACCACTCTTTTTTACTCCTCTTCCATTCTTACTAATCTAAAAAAACTGACCTAACCAAACTAGAAACCTGTTATAATAAAATCACTAGATTTGCAACAAACCATCATTACAGATTACCCCACTGCAGTGCTCTTCACCAACTTAAATGTTGGAGCTTACCAATCTTCTATCATTCAACCAACTAACTATTGCCCACTCCATCATCCACAAACCAGATAACTGTCCTGCACTCAAAAACCTAGTACAGCCTTACTCAAACCACAGAACCATAAGATATTCAGACAAACTCCTTCTTAAAGTCACCAAGTCCAATAATAGCTTTGGGATTCTCTGCTCTCCAACAAAATATCCAAGTCCTGGAATTCCATTCCTCAATACATACTAAATACCACAAACTCATCCAAATTTAAACTACTCCTCAGGGAACACATAACCAGCAACTGGCTCTGCTCCTACACAACTTCAGGCTGACCATATTATGGTGGCACTCATCCTCCAGCAAGTCTCTCATTCTCCATTAAGTTTGTTACTTTACACTGTTTTATGCCATATCCACCTACTACCCATATGGCCTTTTTTGGCTTTTGATAGATACTTCCTTAGATACTAAAAATGTGACTGTGTATTTGTTATGAAGTTATCTAACACTGTATATGGTTCTGCCTCAGTACTCTAAGCCAATCTCCACCTACCATCTATATGACCTTTATCTGCTTTTTTGCCACAATGCATTACCTGCTATATTGGACATATTTGCTTTTCAGTTTGTTAATTGCAACTATTGCTGTAAGAAAATGGTCATATTTCTGTGTATAAAATAATTGCTGCACTGGATATATTATCTTTTTTACCTTATGTTAATTGCTATTATTACTGTAGCTATTAATTTACATAGAGGAGCTTTTGTCCCCAAGCCTCCACTGAAAAAGGGCTTCTGACCCAGTCAGACTTTTTTGGTAAACAAATGTAAATAAATAAAATATAAATAAATAAAAAGAAACTATAGAAACGTCCTACCACATCCTCTCCTAATATATACCCATAATGCACAAGGACACAATTGGGTTGGATTACACAGCTTGACTTGTAAAGGCCTTGGTGGTCATTAGCCTAGTATTAGCCTAGTATATATAACTATAAACTATGAACCTATGTTTTGCCTTCCCTGAAAAGGCAGAAGATACATACACCTCATGTAGTGTGCTTAGTTGTATACCCCAGCAGTGCAAATAAATATACCTACGCTGTACTTGTGTTACAAGTAAGAAAAATGTATTTCCTGGAAAGTATATTACCACAAATCATTGTTATTTTATGTTTCTATCTTGCTTTTACTGACTTACATCAGTGGTGGAGTCTCCTTAGCTGTTAGTGCTCATAATACCTACAAATTCCAAAATCACTTACCTGCAAATCACATTAATAAGTCCAAATAGTAGTTTAGGGCTAGTTAAAGCACTACTTGTAAGTTGACTTTCATAAAACTAGCAGCTTATGGATAATTATAGCACTACTTGTAAATTGACTCTCATGTAATAGCGACATTACTTTTTTGGCAACGTGAACTACTGAGCAATACACAACAGTTCTGACGCGTCTATATGGGATTTGATCAGAAATACCTACTTACTAGTCAAGATTAACAAACCCACTGGAGATCATAGACTTGATCTTTTCCTTGCAGGTGCAGTGTCTTCGAGCACCACAGCACTGATGTCTCTTTCCATAGCTGAGTGTCTCTTATTCCAAAACATTTATGAAATACAGCCTGTTTAGGGCCAGCCCTAGCACAGTTCAGCCATCCAATAAAAAACAGGTAGGATAACCCAATATTTCCTTCTCGTTCAAATCTCTAAATCCACAGCAAAAGCCAATTCTGGGATTTCAAAAAATATTACTCTTTACCACTGAAATGGTCCAAAAGATACCCAACCACTTTCACTAACTGAAAATTATCTGTCTAGATGCACGCTGACAAACCAAAACAAAATGCATACTTACCCACAAAATGCTATACTACCCGATTTAACTAAAACAAAATCCTCGCTCCTTGGAACCAAAAAACTGGATGGACAAAGTACAGTGTGAAAGGACCATTAGTCACTGAAGCCATGGAGCACTACATGAAGCTCAACAGTATAAGTACTCAATGATCTAACTATAAACATACTGTCCTGCAAAAACAAATAGAATACACTAAACACAGGGTTCTGTGTTGAATGAAACTGTTCATTTCCTTTCCCTCTGACAAAGGGCTGTCATTGGTAAATGGGTCATTCGTCACCAATGATGGGTCTAAAATATTAGACCAGGTGCTCACAAATACAGTCCATCAATGCTCAGAGTCCACAGTAACCAAATCACTGGTCATTTCTGGCAATCACAACCTACATTATTCTGAGTTATTACAACATAACATCACATAGTAGACCCCCAAAAGCACAAACAACCTGGACAAGATGATCCATATGCCAGCTAGGGGTGCAAGCAGACTAAATCTGGTCCATGTTAAACAGGGGAGCACTGCACACCACTTATGTAGTGTCCTCTCAGGTATGTCATTGAAAGGATTCCTTATTAATAGCGATTAATGGCACGCTAACATGTTGATGTATTAGAATGGTTTTCATTTAAAAAAAAGTATTTCTAGGGCTTATCTTGAATGCAGAGTCTGCACCTGTGTGATACTTCCAAAATGCACCATTATACTCATGACATGTGACCAATATACTGACAAATTCACAGATAGTCCTTTGAAAAGAAGACTTTGTGCATTAGTATTTAATGTGTGCAATGAGAATTAGCATGCCACATCAAGTGGTACCGTGTGCATGCATATCATAAATGTGCATTGCAAACTTTAAAAAATTGTCCTTCACGTGAGACATTTGTTGTAGCTCTGATTACTATGAAAGATCTTACGTCACCTATTGAAAAGAATAAGTGAAGTTCCCTAATGCCCTGGCCAAATTTCTCCTGCTACTATAAAATGCCACTTCGTGTCTTCTCTGAAAAGAGATCACTACCCAGCTGGACTAACCTAGTCAAGAAAGGATAAATAAAAAAATACGATACAAGAAAACAGTAAGCACACAGATGTAGTCCAGGTATGTGCACATGTGCCATTAGCTACTGCAGCAGAAACGTATGGAAATATGACAAGATAGCAGAAATAAGGTAGCCATTTGCAGAATAAAGGATAACCTTTCTTCATGTGGCTGTATCAAGAAAGTTATGTATGAAAAATGCCTCAGTGGAGGGATTCTTAGCATTTCCACTAATCAGTTGTGTGTGATTGCCTTACACGTGTCCCAGACATTTATCTTATGATAATTACTCCTAGAAGTAATACAAAAGTTTTGTCACCTTTTTGCTCTTGTCCCTGCAATATGTATTCATTTTAATGTTGTCTGGAGCCAACTCTAGTCCTGCATCAGAAAAGTGGTTGGCTTGCAATTCAACAAAGAGGCCATGTATGCTGTATGACTGTAACAACAAAGTATACAAATGTATTGGAAAAGATAAAAGGATAGGTCCTTTAGATCTGAATGGGGCAATTTCAGCATTAACAGCTGGTCAAGGGTGTTCTTTTACTCCTAAAGAACACCTTTGACTAGCTGTTAATGCTGAAGTTGTCCTCTGGAATTACAATAAGTGTGTTACCCATGAAAGTAATACTTGCACTGAACTTACGTTAATTATGTTCAGACAGAAGACATGCTAGAGGCTGAATGAATTCAAGCTCAGTCACATAAGACACAAGCATTATAGTCTCAAAAGCAGAGTTTACACCTAATTCTCAAGGTGGTGGAAAGTTGAAAGAAATACTGACCTAGGGATAGATGCATCACACTGAGAAGAAATAAAAAGCTGACTTTGATCTGTATGCATCGTTCTCTCCCTAAGAGACAGATACATTTTTCATAGAATTTCCATTCTATGGAACAGGCTCCCTATGCATGTGATGCATAGCTCCTCTCTATGCCTATTTTAAGCACAACTTGGCCTGATGGATGGGTAATCAGGAAATAACCTCTATTCTGACTCCTATGTCTCTGATGGACAAATGCAGTCAGTAAATTACCACCTATATAAATCAAATTTGTGAGTCACATTTGGGTTGCACGGCTAGGCTTACAAGGGCCCTAGCAGTCATTAGCCTAGTATACACTTATGAACTGATGTAACTAGCTGCATAGATGTACCAGCCCCCTACAAAGTAAATACCATGACAAATTTTAAACTTAACCGCCAGGCTTGAACACAAAGATAAGCAGGCTGTACAATAAAAGAAAAAGCTCATTGCATGAAAAAATAGATTTAACTATCTTGACGCTGCAAATATAATTAATAAACTTAACAGTGAATTCCACTCCTTGATAAAATCATCTGAGTCTCATTCAAACTCATAAGGTATGTGCAAGATGTATTTACAAAATGTGACTGGAGGCAAAGTTCCCACATACAAGCACTCATAATACCAGTCAGGCTGTCAGTAGTTTATTTATCTATTTTATGTATTTAGCATTTGTTTACCAGGGTTCAGCTAGCCTGGTTGCCCTCTTTCAGTGGAAGCCCGTGGAGAAAAGCTCCATATAAGAGTACACGGTATAACAACACAAAATTATACAAGATCAGAAGAATTATACACATCATAAGGAAAGTAGAATTATACACATCATAAGGAAAGCATACTATACAAGGTAATTCTGATCAATGCACACAATACACCTACCACTCACGATATGGACCACATTTTTCGACCCAAATACACTGAGGGTCTTCAATGTAATCTTCCTAAACCCCAATACCAACCTGACATTGCATCTAGAACAAATACCCTCAGGAGCCACAAAACATTCTGCTAAACCAATGCCCACCACCACACATGCAACCACATTTCATGGGGCCTCAACTCATAAGGATATAAGGGAATCCTCCAGACAACAAAATGTTTGGTCATAGGAGACTCCATTGTGAGACACACAGATGCCACACTTACAAGGCTAAGTAAGGAGAATGTTATGGTGAGTTACATATCGAGTCGAGGATACCACAGATCATGACTTGTACCCAGGACACTGGACTGCAAGTTACACTATAACTCAGTCATTATCCATGAGGGTGTAAACAACCTGTGAAAGAAATACCTGGACTATATGAAGACAGATATGATGGACTTTTAGGATTGTATGTCCTAGGCCAGTATGACACTAGCAATGAGCAACGTTATACCTTCTCCAAGAATCATGTCACAAGACAAAGTCAAGATGATTGACTTTCATAATTGGCTAAGGTCTTTCTGACAGTCTAATTGAGTACAATATTTTTCAGCAAGGAATGCTATGGCCAACAGACCATGCAGCTTTGTCAGGGATGTTTTGCAGCTATCTCCTCTATGCTTTAGAATATTTGCTAAAGTATTGCCAAAAAAAGGCACTATGGGGAGGACAATACTGACATGACAAACATGGCTGACACAGCAGAGTCAGCCTCAGAAAATCTAAAGGTGTTACTGCTCAATGCCAAGAGTCTAAAAAAGAAAATCCACTCACCTTCACGATCTCCTCACTTTGAATAATGCAGATGTTTGTGCAGTTACTGAAACAAGGTTTAAAACTATAGACAGCACACTGACAGCGCAGGGCTACAATACCTTCCACATATTTAACTAACTACTGCACAGGTTGGGACTAAAGGGGGTGTCTTAATTTACATCAAAAACAAACATGCCTCAAGGCTGGTCAAACAGTATGATGTGCTTGAGCTACTTTGTGCCCGGATTACCATAAACAGAGTTCCAGACCATATCCTTGAAAGCTATAAGTTATCCTCTATGTCCTAAGAAAACCATGAGACGCACAAACTGACTTAGGACACCCCACCATTTAACAAAATGCCATATTCAAGGACAACTTTAGCTAACCACTAATAAACTGCAAGTGATACAGGATGCCAAACTTGCAGACCCACAGACTCCTTGACTTTGTAAACACAAGCAACTTGGACAATATACTCTATATGCCAACCAGGAGTGCAAATAGACTGAACCTTATCCTCATTAAACATGGGGAGCAAAGCACCCCACCTTATGTACTGTCAGCTCTGATATGGATGGGTCATAAAAATGTCTCCTTTGAAATATATATATAAAACCCAGGACCCCAGCTAACACAAACATTTTTGAACTATTTTAAGACATTTTAAAAATATATAGGCAGAGAGTTTTATAGATTTTATTACAATTGTGTAACTAAGGTTTCACTTTTCTGACTTCAAACAAATCTCTAATATCATTGTAGCATGCAGAGGCTTAATCTGTTTATATGTAGTCCATTGAGGAGCCTGGCCCAAATTCCCAATTGCCACTAAGTGCTGTCTGGTTAAGTGACTCGCTCAAGGCCAAATAGTAGGCAAAGAAAGATGATAAGACTTAAACTCTCAACTCTTGGTTCACCAACAAGTCATAGCTTTATACCTCTGTGTAAATGGACAAACTACTGAATGGGTCATTAAGGGAAATGTTTCATTTTGGTGTTAGTGGAGTTCTTGTGCATACATATCCATAACAACCCATTCAGTACTTCGTCCATGTATCCACAATTACTTAAATGACAATAAAATAAAACATTTACCCCACATGACACTGCTAGTAGTTTGTCAATGTATGCAAAAGCACTTTACTGACACCAAAATGAAACAGTTCCCTAAATGACCCCTTCATTAGCATGGCCATGTATGCACAAGCACTTCACTAACATGAAAATGAATCAATTCTTCAAGTGATCTCTTCAGTGGTATGTCCATGTATGCACAAACACCAAAATGAAACACTTCCCCCAATGACCCATTCAGTAGTGCGTCCATGTATGCACATGCATTTCACTGACACTAAAATGATACATTTCATCCAACAGCTCCATTACTTTGTCCATGTATCTAAAAGCACTTCACTGATATGAAATTTAAGTTTTTCCCTCAAATACCCATTCAGTAGTTTTTCCATTTATACAGACACTTAAATGACATACAAATAAAACATTTTCCCAATGACCCCTTCAGTAGTATGCTCATGTATGAAGCACTTCATTGACATCAAAATGAAACATTTCCCCCAATGACCCATTCATTGGTATGTTCATGTATGCACAAGCACTTAAAAATGACAACAAAGTTAAGCATTTACTGCACATGACACCACCAGTAGTCTGTTTTGTTGATATATGCAAAAGCACTTAACTAACACCAAAAGGAAACACTTCCCCAACGACCCTTTCATTAGCAAGTCCATGTATGCAAAAACCCTTCACTGACACGAAAATTAAATATTTTCTCCGACACCTCCAGTATTTTGTCTATGTATGCACAAGTTCTTCACCGATACCAAAATGAAAAATGTCCTCCAACAACCACTCCAGTAGTTTATCCATGTATGCACATGGCCCTTCACTGGCACCAAAATTAAAAAAAATTCTGACACCCCCCCATGGTTTGTCCATGTATGCACAAGCACTTCACTGACACAAAAATGAAGCATTCCTGCAAAGGACTCCTATTCAGTAGTTTGCCCATGTGTGCACAATCACTTAAATGACTACAAAATTAAATGTTTACCCCACATGATACGTCCAGTAGTTTGTCAGTGTAAACAAATGCACTTTACTGACACCAAAATGAAACATTTCCCTCAATGACCCATACAGTAGTTTGTCCGTGTATGCAAAAATGCTTCACTGACATGAAAATGAATCATTTCTCTAATGATCTCTTCAGTAGTATGTCCATATATGGACAAACACCAAAAAGGAACATCCCCCATGACACCTCCAGTACTTTCCCCCAAACGTCCCAGTCAGTAGTTTGGCCATGTATGCAAAAGCACTTCAATGACAAAAAATAAATAAATAAATGAAAGGTTTACTCATTCAGTAGTCTGTCTGTGTATGCAAAAGCACTTAACTGACACCTACATGAAAGATTTACCCCATTGACCCATTCAGTTGTCTGGCCATGTATGAAAAATCACTTCACTGACACCAAAATTAAAGAATAACCTCAACAAGCCCATCAGTATTTTGCCCACATATACACAACAACTAAAATGACAACAAATGAAACCTTTCACCAGTGATTCCTCCAGTAGTTTGTCCATGTATAAATATGCACCTAAATGACACTAAAGTGAAACATTTCCCCCAAATGACCCCTTAGGTAGTTTGCCCATTTATCCAAAAGTACTTCACCATCATCAAAATGAATAATTTCCCCTGTGATCCCTTCAATGATTTGTCCATGTATGCATGGACACCAGAATAAAACCTTCACCCCAACAACCATTCACCAGTTTGCCCGTCTATGCACAAACACTTCACTGACACCTAAAGGAATAATTTCCCCCTGTGCTTTCTTCACTGATGCATCCATGTATGCACAAACACCAGAAAGAATCATGACCCCTTCATTAGTATGAACATGTATGCAGAATCACTTCATTGACATTGAAATTAAAGATTTACCCCAACGACCCCTTCAGTAGTTTGTCCATGTATGCAAACCCATTTCACTGACACCAAAATAAAAGATTTAATCCTATGACCCCTTCAGTAGTTTGACCATGTGTGCAAAGGCACTTCACTGACACCAAAATAAAAGATTTAATCCTATGACCCCTTCAGTAGTTTGACCATGTGTGCAAAGGCACTTCACTGACACCAAAATGGAAGATTTATCCCAACACCTCCTTTAGTAGTTTGTCCTTGTATGCACAAGCACTTCACTGACATGAAAATTAATAATTTCCTCAGGTGATCTCTTCAGTGGTATGTCCATGTATGCACAAACACCAAAATGAAGCATGTCCCCAATTACCCCTTCAATAGTACATCGATGTATGCACAAGCAATTCACTGACACTAAAATGAACAATTTCCTCTGTCACTTACATTAGTTTGTCCCTGTATCTAAAAGCACTTCACTGATACCAAAATTAAACATTTCCCTCAAATACCCATTCAGTAGTTTGTCCATTTACACAGACACTTAAATGCCATCCAAATAAAATATTTCAACAACAACCCCTTCAGTAGTATGCTCATGTATGAAGCACTGCATAAACACCAAAATTAAAAATTTTCTCCAATGACTCCTCAAATAGTTTGCCCAGTTATGCACGTGCACTTACATGATACCCAAATGAAACCTTTCCCCCCTGTGAGCCCTGCAGTAGTTGCCCATGTATGGACACACACCTAAATAACACCAAAATGAAACTTGCATCAAAATGAATCATTTCCACCTGTGATTCCTTCAGTGGTATGTCCATGTAGACAAAGTCCAAAATGAAACCTTGACCCCAACTACCCTTCAGCAGTCTGTCCATGTATGCACAAGCTTTTCATGACAATAAAATGAATAATTTCACCAAAGACCCCTTAAGTATTTTTTCCATGAATGCAGAAGCACTTCACTGACATCAAAATGAATCATTTCCCTCAGTGAGTCCCTTCAGTGGTATGTTCATGTGTGCACAAACCGTAAAATTAAACTTTTCCCTCAGCAACTATTCCAGTATTTTTCTGAGGGATGCACAACCACTCAAATGACACCGAAATTAACCCTGTCCTCCCAATGATTCTTTCAGTAATTTATCCATCTATGCACAAGCACTTCACTGACACCAAAATGAAACATTGCCCTAACGACCCCTCCAGTAGTTTGCCCATGTTTGCACAATCATTCAGTTGACACCAAAATGAAACATTTCCCCCAATGACCCCTCCAGTACATTGTCCATGCCCCTCCAGTACATTGTTCATGTATGCACAAGCACTCAAATGACACCAAATTGAGAACTTTCCCCAAGGACCCCTCCTGTAGTTATCTCACACATGCAGAAGCACTCAAATGACACCAAAGTGAAACCTTTGCCCAACAAACCCTCCAGTAGCTTGCCATGTAAACAATCACTCAGTTGACATCAAAATGAAACCTTTCCCCAAAAAAACCCTTCCAGTACTTTTTCCCATGTATGCACAATCACTCAAATGACACCAAAATTAATCCTTTCCTCCACAACCCCTTCAGCAGTTTGTCCATGTATGTACAAGCACTTCACTGGCATCAAAAAGCATAATTTCCCCAAGTGATCCCTTCATTGGTATGTCAACATATGCACAAACACCAAAATGAAAACTTTTCCCCAATGATCCTTGCAGTAGTTTTTCCAGGTATGCACAAGTAGTCAAATAATACCAAAATAAAACCTTTCCCCAGAAACCCCACCAGAAGTTCGCCCATCTATGCACAATCACTCAATTGATACCAAAATGAAAACTTTCTCCTAACAACCCTTTCAGTAGTTTTTCCATGTATGCATGCATATGATTCCAAAATGAAACCTTTCTACAGCGACCCATCCAGCAGTTCACCCATGTATGGTCAATCACTCAAAAACTTTCCCCCAACAACCCTTGCAGTAGTTTTGCCATGTATGCCCAAGCACTCAAAGAATACTGAAATTAAACCTTTCTCCAATGATCCCTCCAGTAGTTCACCTATGTATGCACACTCAATTGACACCAAAATGAAAAATTTTCCCCAGTGACCCTTCAAGCAGTTTTCCCACCTATGCACAGGCATTCAAATGACAACATGTAACCTTTCACCCATTGACCCCCTTCAGCAGTACACAAACGCTGTTGCCCTATTCATTTGTATGATGCACCTGCAACAGCTATCACAATGCAAGGAAAGATAAATTAATAAAATACAATAAGCACTAATACCTACACAATGCTGCTATTTTTTTTTAAATAGAGATAAGTGCAAATGTATGAGCAGTATTTCCAACAACACTGTTCAGTCCTGCAAAGATAAATAAGTCTGATTAAAAAACAAGATCCCTTTACAGCAGACATGAGAAGAGAGTTCAGTCAGTAAACTTGGTACCATGCAGGCTGTAAGCAAACCTAGGGATTGCTGACGTCACAGTGTGGGTGACTCCCTTCCTGTTTGGGAGCAGTGATGTCAGCATCTATGCAGGGAATCCCCCCAAAAAATTATTTTAAAGTTGTAGCCATGACATGACCCAAACGGCAGCAACAGGTACTGTTTTCCATTCATGAGAGGAAAACCTTTCCTTCTGAGCTGTTACTGTACACCTCAGTAACGAAGAAGGTGCAGAAAACAGTAGGAACTAGTGCTTCTTAATGCACTATGTAGAATTTTTGTGAATGGGCTCTTCAGAGAAGGATGTAACAAAACATTTTAAAGAGGATATTTAAATCAGAGGGCATTGTTTTCCTTTAAGTCTTATACTCATATGACTGTTGGCGATAATGGAGAACATTGGACTGTGCGTAAGTAGCTGTCAAGAATGCAGATGCCAGTGTACAGATGCTGATATTACACATTCATTATTTTTTATCCACTTAAAAAGTTAGAAGAGCAATAACAGTTATTTCATCAACATGCATTTTCTGGTTATTAAGAAGTATGAAACACTAATGTCCAAGATTGTTGACTGATTGCAATCTTCAGTGATTTACCAGAAAATAAAAATGTTATGAGGGACAGGGAGAATAATATGAGGCAAAATCAAAGACATTAAAAGTTAATACAAGTTTACAAGTAGCACATTAGGAAACTTTAATAGCACAACAGGTTTTGCATCATTATGTATTTTTCAAAAAGATAAAAAGAATGAAACTCTAATGCCTGACATTATTGACTGTAAGCCTTAGTGGTTTACAAGGAAATCATACGTTTTATGAGGGATATGGCAGAATTAGAGTAGTTCATTAAAACTGAACACATGTAGAAATGTTTTATCACCTGAGGTGACTGACTGATTAGCATTAGACAGCGATTTTTTTAAACTTGCTTGCTTGCTAGGGTTTTGTCTGATGCTGCTTTTCATGAAGGTTCCGAATGTTAAAACAACAGCACCCAGCTGTCAAACTGTGCTACTGGCTTGACATTCAAAGCAGTACACAAACACAGTACCGTGGTCTAGTGTCCTCCAGTGTTGCCTTGCTGTCACTAATCAGTAACTGCAGTTCTCAATGAATTGCCAGAAAAAAAGAAAAAAAAAACCTCAAACATTATGAGAAGCAGGTCAAAATATGATGCAAAACAGGAGACATTCTCAAAAAAACAAAAAACGGACAGTTGAAAGCATCTACTCCCCTACATAAACAAACATACATACATACATGCAAGTATTCTACACACACACACACACACACACACACACACACACACACACACACACACACACACACACACACACACACACACATGCTTGCACAGATGTGAACATCAATTACATCTGCTGCCATAGTTGTGCCTGTATACCACAGAAGTATAATATGGATTGAATGTATGATCAAATACATGCCATACAGGACTGAATCTTTTGAGCTCACTGCTGCCAGAACACAGTATGAAACCCAAAGCAACACCCTGCCCCCACCCACACAACCTCTGAGCTCAAAAATAGGAAGGAGAAAAAATAATGGGGGACAGAGGACTAAATTTGGAAACAAATTCCATATATATATATATATATATATATATATATATATATATATAACTATACACACACGCGCACACACATATATGATCCTGTTCTGCTACTGATGCAAGCATCCAGTACCATCTTTCAACATCAGTCTGGTTGCCTCAGGCTTCTCGTTACTTTTTCCAGCAGCCCAGGAAGCCCCTTTGCAAGCAACTTTTCTGCTTTCCTTATAGCTGACTTTGTATTATTTAAGATACACATAATGCCAAGTTGTTTTCAAAATAACCCGGTAGCGAGAGTAAAACATTTTATGTTATTTTGTCACTGCAATTCAGGATTCAGAACTTTGCGCATATTCTGTAACATACTAAGAGTTCTGTGCTTGCATAAATGAATAAAATAATAAGTTAATTAACTAGCACCAGTGCAACATGATAAAAAAATAAATACAATAAGTGTTTTTTTTCTTTTTCCACTGGGGGGGCTGCATCCCCAAGCAGCCATTACCACAAGCTGCCCCTGCTTATCCTTTTATTTGGTCTCCTACAGTCTGCTAAGAGGTGAGTTATGCCTGGCTTACAAAATATTTTTTGACCCAGCCTTAATAGACTTGTAGCACATTCACAAAGCAAATAACATCAGAAACACTCACTATAGAGACCTGAAACTCTCTTGCAACATAAATAAGACATGTTCGGGAGAGAGGTACATATCTCAGAGACTGCCTCTTCTCTGGAATAAGCTTTCCATTCATGTGAAGCAAAGTTCTTCACTACACTTATTAAAGTACAATCTCGATCAGTGGATGGAGAATCATGAATTTACCCCTGGCCTGGCATCTATGTCCCTGTTAAAAAGAGTGTGCTTGTAAATGCTTGACCACCCACACTCAAGTTATACATAATCCAGACAAAACCTATGGGATCCAAATCGGTTGACTGCATTTGGGTAGTATGGCTAGGCTTTAAAAGGCCTATATGATCTATATGATATGATCCTATGATCTATCCCAGGAGCTGGAACAGTTAGGCAGTGAGACAGAAGTAAGAAGGTGATGTGAGCTTGACCATCCTGGGGGAGGGGAGTGATCTGGTCTGCAGCTGTGCTGACACCTGTTAGCATCTGGGCATTTTAGCAAGTCAGCATGAAGGACTGAGATATGCTGTCTAGTCTACCAAGCTGTACATGCACTGTTAGAAGAAATCACTATGTGTGGAAGTACACATGCATTGCAGACCCCCATTTGTGGAGGCACACCTAACACTCTGCAATGGATGTAAGTTAGGGAATATAGAATGACCTTCTACTTCCTACAGGATGCAACTGTGATCCACTGGTGTCTTCTGATGCCAGTGAGGAAGGGAGGAGAAAATGAACCAACAGCAGCTGAGTGGCTAAATGAGATGTGAAGAGGAAAAGGTAAAAATAAAGAATAATAACAATCATTTTCATTTTACCAGACACAGTATCTTGCTTATCATTTGTTCAGAGATTAATCCTTGTATGTATGTCAGTGAGCAGCCCCACACCCATCACCAGGCAATGTTACAAATCTGATAAAGATTGCCGAGATATGTGAGGGTTGCCAGCCTAGCTGGATAGATATTTGTAGATAATTCTATGTTTCTGCTAAATATTAATATAGGCCACAGGCATGTTCTCTTAAATATAAGAAAATTGTGTTAAATGTTGAGCTTCAAAAAGTGTAGCAACAGTGCACTCTGTTGGAAAAAAGCTGATAAGTCAAGCATTGTATGACTGTTTGATCTCAAACACAGAGCCTTAGTGTCTGAACCAGCAGATTCTTTCTATTGTTTTGAGACCAGAGTTAATTGCTAGATTTTACATATATAATGTATTTAAGTGCTGT
Organism: Protopterus annectens; assembly: GCF_019279795.1. Lineage (NCBI taxonomy): Eukaryota > Metazoa > Chordata > Ceratodontiformes > Protopteridae > Protopterus > Protopterus annectens. Next base: position 1,186,621,257 of record NC_056743.1, on the reverse strand, counting down.
GGTTTCCTGACCAGGTGCAAACTTACTAAGAAATATAAATGTAGAGTTTCTGTTAGCCTGGGAACCAGAGAATTGTTAAGAATGATGTAAGCTAAAGTGAGTCAGCAGTGATGTATTATCAATATAAAAGACTTTCTCAGAAAGAGAGGAGAGGAAGCATTTTTGATTTTGTCTAAAGCTGACAGCAACTCACCAGTAGTCTGCCTTTGCTCTATATGTAAGTTTATTTAGAACTGTGATTGCTATTAGGTAGAAATACAAAATAGTAAATTTAGTCTAGCTGTTTTCTGTACTGATGTCAGAACTGTTCTACAGTATTATTATTTAAGCATTTTCCTGTTTCTGAACTCTTGATTTGCACTGTGTAGTAAGAAGTATTGTCTTGTGTTTTTATTATTATTTATTATTAAATATTTGTAAACCTTTCAACTGTGGCTGTTTTGTGTAGAGATAATTTAAGCTCTAGAGTAAATTGCATGTATATAGTGATACTGTCCAAGCCACTCCAATAGCTTTAGCCCTGGGTCACACTTAATATTTGGGTAACAGTAATATTACACACTGAGATTGGTCACCCTTTGGGAAGGGTCTTATAGTAGCTGTTATTAGTGGTTGGTGGCAGTGATTACTACCTTATAGCCTGGCAGAACAGGGGCATGGCTGGAGAACCTGTGCCAGCCTTCCCCAGCAATGTCTGGGTGTATCTAAATCAAATCTTAAAGTGTGTGTGTGTCAGCTACTTGGGCAGGGACACAAAGCACTGGTTGGACAGAGAGTGTGCTGGAGGTTTTAGCTTGACCACTAGGCTGAGATCAGGACTATATAGCTGTGCCAGTGAGGAGTCTTATTGGGGGTCTGAAGAGAAAGGGAAAAACCAGCCCCAGACTGACTGTGATCTCTGTGTGCTCTTAATGGAAATTGTACTTTACTGTGTGTGTGTGCTTGTTATCCTTCCCAATGTGGACACCCCTCACTGGTGCTAGTGGTGAGGATTGAGGTTCCTTGATTACTGGGCCAGTGCATGGGCATCACATATTAATTGCTTGGCAGTGGTGGGATATCCACACCACATATTAATTGGTTGGCAATTGGCTTGTAGTGGTGTAGACAGTGACTTCCTGTAGCTTGTGTACAGTGATCACTGAGGGTATTTTTGTACTCTAAATCAGCCATGCAGTGACTATTCAGAGTTCAGATCACAATTGTTTTATTTCTTTTGTTAGCCTAGTTAGTCAGGGAGAGCAGGCAAGCATGTCAGCAGAGGAGTATGGCAAGCTGACAAGGAGCCAGTTGGCTGAGATGTGCCAGACTAAGGGACTGGTGCATCGAAACCTGACTAAGGCAGACATGATCGCAGCTGTGGTCACAGCTGCATCAGAAAACAGTCATCAGGAGGGCGATCAGACTGGCCATGGAGATGTACAACACTCATAGAACGGAAAGCTCAACCTTTCTGCAGAGGACTTAAAAATCCATCTTGAGCTAAAGAGACTTGTGTTGGAGGCCAGGCATTTGGAAACAGAAGCAAAAGAGAGACTGAGATGTCTACAGGCTGAGGAGAATGAGAAACTGCTATGCCTGGAAGCTGAGGAAAAGTAGAGGCAGAGGCAGCATGAAAAGGAGATGCTGACTCTTCACCAGAGTCATGGAGATAATGGGGAATGGAGTAACTGGACAACAGAAGCACAAAAGGTCAGTAAATTTCTTCCACAGTTTACAGAGGGGGATAATTTTGATAGTTTCATTCATATGTTTGAAAGGGTATGTAAACAGTATGATGTTGACCAAAGGCTTTGGGTACGGTTCCTGACCCTCTTACTCTATAGTAAAGCTGTAAATGTACTTTCCAAACTGCCAAACAATGATTTCTTAAATTATACTGCTGTTAAGTATTGTTTGCTAGAATTTTGTAAGCTAACACGTGAAACTTATAGGAAAAAGTTTCATGAGCATAGATGCAAGGCAGATGAAAGTGTGTGTGAATATGTTGCTGATCTGAGCACTTATTTTCATAGGTGGGTGAGTGGATGTCAGGTCACCATGTTTGAAGTGCTGGCGGACCTTTTAGTGAGGGAACAAGCCCTTAGCACTTTGCCTGAGGACATGAGGATCTGGTTAGCTGATAGACAATGTGCTACTTCAGATGAATTGGGGAAGAAGGGAGACCTATACCTGGCAAGCAGGGCATCCCTGCACAGGAAAAGGACTCCAAGTACTGCTCATGGGTCTAAAGGAACCCATGGTGGGCAGCCCAGCTGCCCCAACAGAATCTGCCAGTAGCAGGGGAAGCCACTAGACCAGGTACACATCCAGGACCTAAGGTTAAATGTTTTGAACGTAACCAGTGGAGCCATGTGGCATACAGATGCTCATGGAGGTAAGGTGGGGAAAAAAAGGTGAGAGAGCCAGTAAGTGGGAAAGACAAAATGCCAATAGTAGGTTGTCTCGAGACAACAAGGGTACCGAACTACCATCCTGCAGATGTCCTGATAGGGAAGGATTTGGATGAGGCAGTACCATGTGCTTATGCAGTTACACACAGTCAAGCTAGGAGACAAGCATGTGGGTCTGGTAGCCTGGGGGAGGCCCATACAGACTGCATACTTGCAGCCAGGACTGGTGAGGTGATTACTTCAGTGAGGGAGCTACTCTGTAGCAGTGAGACTGAAGGTGAGCCACGGCTGCTTGTGGGTACTGATGTTCCCTTGGACAGAGTGACTGCAAAGGTACAGGTGAGTTGCAGTACCTAGGCTAACAGTGAGGCACCACTGTCAGAGGATGCCAGACTTCCTGTGGAAGGGGAGCTGGGAAGGGTTACAAGGAGAGAGTTGAGACAGGCTCAGCTCTCAGACCCTATATTGCAATGCCTGAGGCAGGTAGCTGGTGAGGCACATGATTCTCAAGGAAAGGGGCAATCTGTATACTGGGACAAAGAGTTACTGTATAGAGAGTGGAACCCTGAGGGAGGGCTAGAAGGTGAGAGGATACAGCAGTTGGTAGTGCCTAGAGCCTACCATCTGGCACTTCTAGCCATAGCCCATGATATTCCCTTTGCAGGTCATATGAGCATAAAACATACAAAGAGACATATTATGCAGAACTTCTATTGGCCTGGAATTTCCAGAGATGCAACAGGGTACTTCAGGACCTGTGAGCAGTGCCAAAAGGTAGGCAAGGAAGGAGACAAGGTGAGAGCTCCTTTGATGCCTTTGCCTGCGATTGAGGAGCCATTTCAAAGGGTAGCTATGGATATTGTGGGGCCTCTGAGTAACCCAAGTTCCACAGGGAAAAAGTATATCCTAGTAGTAGTAGTATATTACGCTACAAGATACCCTGGGGCAGTAGCTTTGTCCTCCATTGAGGCAGAAAAGTGGCAAATGCTTTATTAGAGATTTTCAGCAGGGTAGGTTTCCCAAAAGAAATACTGACTGACAGAGGTGCCAATTTCATGTCAGACCTGCTGGCTTGTCTGTGGAAGTAATGTGGGGTGAAACACGTGAAGACCACCCCCTACCATCCCCAGACTAATGGTCTTGTTGACAGGTTAAACTCTACAATCAAGTCGCATTTGCAGAGCAGTTTAAGCTGGAGTGGGACAAATATTTGCCCCATCTGTTGTTTGCTTATAGAGAGGTTCCCCAGGAATCCACAGGTTTTTCATCCTTTGACTTGTATGGGCATCGGGTGAGGGGACCTCTAGATTTAATTTGTGATGAGTGGGAAGGTGAGTGTGAATCTCACAAGGAGTCTGTTGTGGCATATGTCCTAAACCTAAGGACAAGGCTCGGGGAACTCATGGACTTGGCCCAGAAGAACCTGGCAGAAGCCCAACAGCAGAAAAAGGTCCGGTATGATAGGAATGCTCGAACTAGAGAGTATGCTGTAGGGCAGGAGGTAATGGTTCTCATTCCTGTCAGACACAACAAGTTGAAAGCATCTTGGGAGGGACCCTACAAGGTGGTAAGAAAGGTAAGTGATGTTAACTACATGGTGGAACAGTTAGGCAGGAGGCAGAAGCATAAATTGTACCATGTTAACATGATGAAATCTTACCATGATAGGGAGGCCCTTGTGCTGAGTATTTGCAGTGGATTTCAGGAGGGGTCTGAGGGAGATCTGGTGACTGATCTCCTCAGAGGCTCGGACTGACACCTCAGTGGAAGGGGTAGCAATGTCCCTGCAGCTATCTCCTACCCAGGTTCTAGAAATCCGAGCAGTGTTACAGGAGTTTGGGGACATGTTCACCAGGGTTCACCCACCTCGTGCAGCATCAGGTAGATACAGGACCCCAAAGACCTATTAGGCAGTCCCCTTATAGGGTGCCTGAGAGAGTCAAACAGACTCTGAGAGAAGAGATACATGAAATGTTGGAACGAGGGGTAATTCAAGAGTCCAACAGTCCCTGGTCCTCCCCAGTGTTGCTGGTGCCAAAGAAGGATGGCAGTACCAGGTTCTGTGTGAACTACAGGAAATTAAATAGTCAGACATAGTCAGATGCTTACTCCATGCCTAGGAGAGAAGAGACCCTATAGCAGCTGGGTGGGGCTAAGTATCTTACCACCATTGATCTTACCAAGGGTTACTGGCAGGTGCCCTTGACTCCCAGTGCTAAGCCTTTGTGGCTCATTTTGGCTTGTATGAGTTCACAAAGATGCCCTTTGGGATGAAGAATGCCCCAGTGACTTTCCAGAGGCTGGTAGATCATATCCTAACTGGAGCAGGAGGGTTTGCCGTTGCTTACCTAGATGATATTGCCATATACAGCCATTCTTGGCAAGAGCACCTTCAGCATGTCAGGGAGGTGCTGGGCAGACTACAGAGGGTAGGATTGACCATTAAGCCTAGCAAATGTCAGGTGGGTATGGCAGAGGTCTCCTACCTGGGATGTAGAGTGGGGAGTGGTAAGATCAGGCCAGAGCCTGCAAAAGTGGAAGCCATTTGGGCATGGCCTGCACCTGTTAACAAAAAGCAGGTGAGGGCATTCTTAGAGACAGCAGGGTACTACAGAAAGTTTGTCCCCAGTTATAGTACCATAGCTGCTCCCCACACAGACATGACAAGGAAAAACAGGCCAGATAAGGTAGTGTGGACCCCAGCATGTGAGCAGGCATTCCAGAAGCTTAAAAAGCTTTGGGAGGACTCCCTGTATTAGCCAGTCCAGATTACAGCAAATAATTTGTTGTGCAGGTGGATGCTTCGAACCATGGGGTGGGGGCTGTACTTAGCCAGATTTCTTCAGCGGGAGAAGAGCACCCAGTGGTTTATCTCAGTCATAGGCTTCAACCCCAGGAAGAATGCTATACAGCTGTAGAAAAGGAATGTCTAGCCATAGTGTGGGCACTGCAGAAACTTCACCCTTATCTGTATGGACAAAAATTCACTGTAGTGACAGATCACTATCCCTAACATGGTTACACCAAGCCAGCCAGCAAAATGCCAAGTTGCTAAGATGGAGCCTAGGGTTGCAAGCATATGATATGTCAGTGCAGCACCGCAGTGGGATTAGTAATCCCAATGCAGATGGGATCTCAAGACAGAGAATGGGGTGAGGTATACTCAGATAGACATAAGCCTCTCAAGCAACGTTTCTCAGGGGTCACTTGAAAAACTAGCTTGAGTTCTCAGGGGGGGTGAAGATATGCAAAGGCTGCCAGCTTAGCTGGATAAAGTTTTGTAGATAATTCTACGTCACTGGTAAATATTAATATAAGCCACAGGCTTGTTCCCTTAAATGTAAGAAAACTGTGTTAAATGTTGAGCTTCAAGAAGTGTAACAACAGTGCACTCTGCTGGAAAAAAGTTGATAAGTAAAGCATTGTATGACTGTTTGATCTCAAACCCCGAGCCATGGTATCTGAACCAGCAGATTATTTCTATTGTTTGGAGACCAGAGTTAATTGCTAGATTTTACATATATAATGTCTTTAATTGCTGTGGTTTCCTGACCAGGTGCAAGCTGACTAAGAAATGTAAATGTAGAGTTTCTGTCAGCCTAGGAACCAGAGAATTGTTAAGCATGATGTAATCTAAAATGAGTCAGCAGTGAAGTATTATCAATTTAAAAGATTTTGTCAGAGAGAGAGCATTTTGGATTTTGTCTAAAGCTGACAACAACTCACCAGTAGTCTGTCTTTGCTCTATATGTAAGTTTATTTAGAACTGTGATTGCTCTTAGATATAGATAGAAATAGTTAGTTTAGTCTAGCTATTTTCTGTATTGATGTCAGAACTATTCTACAGTATTATTTTAAGGATTTCCTGTTTCTGAACTCTTGATTAGCACTGTGTAGTAAGAAGTATTGTCTTGTGTTTTTATTATTTATTAAATATTTTTAAACCTTTCAACTATGACTGTTTTGTGCAGACATAATTTAAGCTCTAGAGTACATTGCATGTATATAGTGATACTGTCCAAGCCACTCCAATAGCTTTAGCCCTGAGTCATACTTACTATTTGGGTAACAGTAATATTACACAGTGAGATTGGTCACCCTTTGGGAAGGGCCTTATAGAAGCTGATATTAGTGGTTGGTGTCAGTGATTACTACCTTATAGCCTGGCAGAACGGGGGCACAGCTGGAGAACCTGTGCCAGCCTTCCCCAGGAGTGTCTATGTGTTTGTATCTTAATAAAATCTTAAAGTGTGTGTGTGTCAGCTACTTGGACAGCCACACAAAGCAATGGTTGAACACAGAGGGTGCTGGAGGTTTTAGCTTGACCACTAGGTTGAGATCTGGACCATATAGCTGTGCCAGTGGGGAGTCTTATCGGAGGTCTGGATAGAAAGGGAGAAACCAGCCCCAGGCTGACTGTGATCTCTGTGTGCTCTTAAGGGAAATTGTACTTTACTGCGTGTGTACTTGCTATCCTTCCCAATGTGGATGCCCCTCACTGGTGCTAGTGGTGAGGCTTGAGGCTCCTTGATTACTGGGCCAGTGCACAGGCATCACAAATATCATCACAGTTTGTTGGATTACTTAAAGTAACTACAGCTGCAACTGCAATTGCTGAGGTTGTCCTGATGCTATATTTTTGTATCCCTTCAGAAATGTGTGTTTTGTGGGTAGGTGTAGGTGGTGAAATACATCTGTATAAAAAAGAATACAGACCAGCTAGCAGCTAGCAGCCAGGCTTGGTTGGTCTGAGCTAGGATAATTTTGGAGTGAAGTCCTTGGGGGAAGAGGTGCAGGGAGCAATGGGAGAGAGGGACACGGGTTTGCATAGGTCAGGAAAGTGTGAAGGGCTGGTGTGACAGGAGGCAAGGCATGGTGAGAGCCGAGAAAAGGCCAGGTTCCACTAGGATCAACTTTTTCACAAGTGAGATTCCCAGGACAGTGTTGTCTTTCCATCAGAGACTGGAATGGACAGGAGAACAGTTCAACAAACAGCAAAGAAATAGCATATTGAATTCTCAGATTTCAGAATACTCTGGAATGTTTTGGAAGTATTGGCAAGGTTTGGTGGGAGAGCAGCACAGAGGCTGGTAGTACAAGTCAGAGAACCTAAATGCGGATGTAAGTCATATTTGATCAATTATTTGAATTTCTGGTTTTGAAGTTTAGGAAAAAAAGAAAAAAAGATAAAACTAATGAAATGGACTTCAAGCATAAAATAACCTAGGTTGGGCCATATTTAAAAAAGAAAAACTGAGATTTACAGGCAGTTTAATGATAACTATTCATTTATTTACTTTTGTACACAGATGTTTGATTAAATCAAGGGGTTATTCTAAAAGACATTAGAAACATTTGTCTGGCATTCTCATTTTCATGACCACATAACAGGCATAGATAAAATGAAGGCTGCTCATCCCCCCTCCTTTCCTTCACAATAAAATGGGCAGGATTTTTCATTAGTCTTTGAGCAAACATCTTGTGGTATGCCCCTCCAGATTTTATTGCTTGTATTTACCACTTTTCTTATTTTTAAAAAAGTGCTTGATGATAGATCAGGGACAGATTTTTCGGGCCTTGTGGACAGATGGCTGAGAACTGTGCACATTGTTACATAATTTTTAACCTGTCTCTCTTTATTGCAAAGGAAATGCTGGTTGGTATTTTGGGCAGCAGGTTTTCCTAACCTGGTAGCTAAAAGGCTGAGTAATGCATGTGGTCAAAGAATTCTATTCTGGGAAAGCTGAAACACGTTTAGACTTGTGCAGAAGTTTTAATTTGCCTACAGGGGCTATGGCTATCTGCTTGGTTAATTTTACAGAAAAGTATTTCTGTAAGAAGAGAAACATTTAATCTGTTATCAGATTACTTGGATAATGACTGCCATCCCCTAAAAGCATTCTTACACCTCATGTTGAGGAGTGTGCAGTGGAAGGAAGCAAAGCAAATACTGCTCTCAAAACTAAAACCATGCTCCCCCTCGTCCGATGGCCTTCCAGTTGAATACCTAAAACTTGCTGCAGATTATATAGCTCTTCCAATTAGCATTCTCATTAACCAATCGATCTCTGAATCATATGTCCCACAATTATGGAAAAACTCAATTATTACTCCCCTTCACAAAGGTGGTAACACCAGTGATTTATCTAACTACCGGCCAATCTCCATACTTTCACCTCTATCTAAAATTTTAGAAAAGTGTATTCATTCTCAATTGCTAAAACATCTCACGGACAATAACCTACCTGCACCCACCCAACATGGTTTTTATCCAGCACACAGCACAACAACAGCCCTACTGTCATTTACCAACACTGTATACAAAGGTCTTGATGCAGGCCTACTAGCATTGGTGTTCCTACTAGACCTATCAAAAGCTTTTGATACAGTGTCCCACTCAAAACTACTTTTACAACTTGGGACCGTAAACTGCTCCCCACACACGCTATTCTGGTTCCATAACTATCTACACAACAGAAAACAATCTGTTAGATGGCAAAGTAAGCAATCTGATTACCTACTCAACAACACAAGCATTCCCCAAGGGTCTGTTCTTGGGCCCTTGCTTTTTAACATATTTATTAATAATCTCCATAAAGCATCCCTGCAAAGTACACTCATTCAATATGTGGACGATTTGACAATAATTACATCCTCTAACAACATCTCATATCTCCTAAAGTTAACACAAAATGGATTTACTTCCATCAAATCCTAGCTTAACGAAGCTCAACTGCTACTCAATCCCAAAAAAACAAAACTTTTACTCTTCACAACCAAACCTCTAACTCTAAACTTTAAAATATTCTCTCAAAACAATACAGAAATTTAAATTGTTAAAACAGCCAAACTACTTGGCATCACAACTGATGACAAACTATCCTTTGAAAAGCCAAACTTTGGAATGTGCTCCCTCTCTTTCTTACTCAACTAGACTCTTTAAAACATTTAAATTTGCACTAAAAGAACACTATTTCAATAACCTTGTCTGTTCGTGTAGTCATATAATTAAACCACCTTAAATGTTTTGGCCACTAGATACTATAAATACTTTTACTAACTTAATATAGTTGCAATTTACACCATCTGTCTTCGTATCCAATCTCTATTGCTTTCTTTATTTCTGTGACTGAATAAGCAGAATTGATTAAACAGTATTCTTACTTATGAGAATATATAAACAGAATTACTAAAAATCTAACACACTGGGTTTATTTTCTTGCATTGTATACTTCTATAATATGTATTTCTCTTGTATATCTACTTCAATTTGTATTGCGTAAAAACTTTCTTGACTTTCAAAGTTAAGCTAATGTTATGTAAAAATTTCTGTGATTGTATGGCGCTTTTCTCCATGGGCATCCACTGAAAATGGGTCATTGGCCCAGTGGACTTTCCCGGTCAACAAATGTCAATAATAATAATAAATAAATAATAATGTGAGTTGGAGAGTTTTTATTAGGGTAAACAGAAAGGTATTTTAAGGAAACCTTATGGGACCAAGTTCATATTCAAAAGGTAGTGCATTAAGGTCATATTATGGCATACTTTTTAAGCCATTGTTACTGCAATATCCTGCAACTTGATGACAGTTCTTATAATATGATCTGGATTATGCCATAATATGACCTTAATGCACTACCTTTTGAATATGAACTTGGTCCCATAAGGTTTCCTTAAAATACCTTTCTGTTTACATATAGAAGTATACAATGCAAGAAAAGTCTATAAGGCAGTACAGCACACTACCGGGACTCTAGTCATAGGAGACTGCATTGTATGACATACTCGCAACATACTCTTTCCCCACTCACCAGGCTTATCAGCAGCCAGTATATGCCAAGTTACACAAGCAGTCATGTCATTGTACCCCAAGTACCAGTATGATTCAGTCATACTCCATGTAGATGTAAATGACTTGAGACTTACCTCCCTAGACTATAGGAAGAACAACATCATGAAGCTCTCAGACTATGTGCCACAGGCCGGAATGTGCCTAGCATTGAGCAACATTCTACTTTTACCAAGGATGATGCCACAATACAAACAGAAGATGACTGACTTTAATAATTACCTTAGTTTTTGGTGTCATTCTAACAGAGTCAGCATGGGAGGTGTGACAAAAGGAAATACTGCCAACACAGCTAGCTGCAATTTTGTAAATAACTATATGTCACTGGTAAATATCAAAATGATTTATATAAGATCCTTCTGTTACAAATGTATTAGAACTGTATGTCATGTGTATATCAAACTGCTTGTGCAGATGTGTGTGTTGAAAAGGTATTTGCAAAGTGCTGTTTGAAATGTACCCATAGTGTGCCCTACTAGAAGAGAACAGAAATGTACATGCACTATTCTAACTGTATAAATGTATATATTCCAATAGTGGAAACTAGAATACAGGAAGTTAACTTCAGCCAAGCAAACTTCAGAAAAATAACTGAAATTAAATCACTTCATGGCTAGGCCATAAAAGATGGTATCTTTCAGTTTTTAATGCAGCAAGAGACACAATGTCTGTACTAGAAAACTTTCTGTATTGTCTTTAGGGTGAACTAATTACTAGTCTTGAAAGCATGAAGGAATGCAATTGTTTCATGACTTCCAGCATCTGCCAGAGATCCGAGAAGCCCCTGTTTGTATACTTTTACAGGTAGATGCTAAATGCTGTCAGCTTCTAGCAATGGGGAGTTTGGCCTGCGAACTTGAGGTCAGGTGACCAGAAATTATGTCATTCTGCAAGCTATCCTAGGACTAGTATTGTAGATATTAATTTAAGAAGTCTCTTAGTGAAACAAAGCATTATGCATTATGTCTTGGAACTGACAACAACAAGATCCACTCACTACATCTGCCTTGCTCTATTAGTAAGTTCTTAGGTTATAGTATAATTCTCTTAGATACAGCGAGGAATGTAGTAAAGCTTAGTTTAGATATTATTTTTCTTTATTTTGAGACTGTCCTTCAATATTGTTTTAAATAGTAAATGTAGAGGGCATGACATTATTCAGAGCAGACAGAATTCAATCACTCTGTGGCAAGTTTTGAGGAGGGGGTGTGTGTATATATGTAAATAACAGCTGGTGTAGTAATTGTGAAGTGGTTAACTCTTTCTGCTTGAAGACCATTAAAATTCTGTCCTTAAAATGCAGACCCTTCTGCTTGCCTAGAGGTCTCAATGGAGTATGTATTAAGGCAGTCTACATTCCACCCAATGCAAACACCAACGAAGCACTGGCTACTCTCTGTCAGTCTATAAGTGATGTTCAAAATAGCAACCCAGAGTTTGCAATAGTAATTGCAGGGGACTTTAAAAAGGTGACTTTAACAAGGCCAACTTAAAGACAGTATTACCCCATTATCACCAACATATGGACTTTACCATGAGAGGGGTAAATAGGTTCATAGGTTCATAGGGTGGTACTAGGCTATCAGCCCTAGGGCCTATACAAGCCTAGCCAAACAATTCCCCGTATATCATATATTTCTTCCCACAATATTTACTTTCCTGGACCCCTGTCTAGCAGGGTGACTGACAAGATCCCTGGGGTGAATTTCCTATCTCCCATCCAATTGTCAAGGTTCCTTTTCAAGAGCGCCAAGGAGGCGCTCTGCTTGACATGTATGGGCAGTCAATTCCAGAGTATGGAGAGTCTCTGGGTCAGGAACCTATCCCTCCAGCATGTTTTGTTCATTGTGATGACAAGGTTTAGATCCCTGGAGCGTGTGGCTCTGAGGGATTGGAATTTCTTTAAGTGGAGCATGTCCAAAAGCTCAGGGTATGACATGGCCTTCTATGTTAGACAGAGATCACCTCTGAGTAGACGATATGCCAGAGAGTACAGCTGGAGTTTTTTTAGACGGTCAGCATAGGGCATCTGCTTTAGGCTTGTGATTCTTTTAGTGGGGTATTTCTGTAGCCTTTCCAGCTGTTGCAGATGTCTTGTGAGGTACATACCAAATGGGGCGTTGTACTCTATAATGGGTCTAATGAGGGATGAGTACAGTGGGACAATGACCTCCTTTTTTCTGGATGAAAAGCCCTTAGTGATGAGGTGTGCCACATAGAAGGATTTCCTGACTGTTCTGGTGATGTGGTTATCGAAGGTGCGACCACTGTCCACCTGTGTCCCTAGGTCTCTTATCACACTTTCATGTTTAGTGTACTGCCACCTATGTGGTAATTCATGGGTACATGTTTTTTCCCAAAGGGGATAACTATACATTTCTTGGCATTAAGCTTGAGCCCATGGCTCTAGTACCAAGCATCTGTTTCTGTAAGGCCCTTTTGTAGAATATCCACATCATTTGATGATTCAATAATGGCTCCCAGTTTGAAATCATCTGTGAAATTTGTTAGCCAGAGTCCCTTAGTGTTGGCCTGTACTTCAGAGTAGATGCCAAACAAGAGCGGCCCCAGGACTGAACCCTGAGGTACTCCACTTGTCACTTGTCTGGAGCTGGATTTGGAGTTGGCTACTTTTACAGACTGGGTTCTGTCAGTAAGCCAGTTGGCAACCCATAGAGTGATGTAGGTATTTATTCTAAGTTTAGTAAGTTTATCTATGATTCCAGAGTGGGGGATGGTGTTGAAGGCCTTGGCAAGGTCCAGATCGACTGTGTAGACCACCTTACCCTTGTCTACAGCTCTGGAGACTAATTCGAAGAAGTCAATCAGGTTCAGGAGACAAGATTGGCTCTTCACGAACCCAAACTGGGTGGAGTCCAGTGTTTGAAGGTTGCCAATGTCTTTGTTTATAAATTCCATGATAATGCTTTCCATGTCCTTGCAAATCAGGCTCGTCAGACTGATGGGACGGTAGGTCCTGGTATCCAAGGTGGATCCTCCCTTGTGGAGTGGGATAACTGTAGCTGTGTGCCACTCAGTGGGCACAAAGCCTGAGGTGAGGCTATGATTAAACAGGACACTTAGGTGAGGTGCCAGTTCATTTTGTAGTTCATGTAGTACACAGCCTGGGATGTCATCTGATCCCATGGATGCTGTATTTTTAGCTTTGGAGAGTGCGGTTTCTACCTGTGTGGCCATGATTACCAAAATTTGGCAATCTTTTGGTATTGAGATGGGCCCTTTAGGGGGTGAGAGGGGAGTGAAGTTTGCACTAAATCGATCTACCAGGATACTGGCAATATCCTTGGGATCAGTATATTTAATGCCATTCTGTTGTAGCTCAGAGCAGATCTGAGCATTGCCATTTAGATTCTTGACATAACTATAGAATGCTTTATGGTTGTCTTTGGAATCTTTGGCAATTTTATTTTTGTAACTAGCTTTGGAGGATTTTGTGAGGGATCTCAGCTTCTTATTGAGGATAGTAAGGGAGTTTTTTGCATCCTGCGATTTTCTTCTTTTCTGCAGCAGTTTCTTCCTTCTGTTATATAGTTTGTTTATGACAGGGGACCACCAGATTGGCTTCCTTTTTTTGGAGGAGAGCATCTTGGTTCTATTTGGGATGGCATGATTCATGCACAAGTGGATGTGCTCGTACAGTGCCTTAGTGTAGGATTCAGCAGTCAGACTTTCAGCTCCCGTCTGCATGGGTGCCATGAAGTTTGTCACTTCTGACTTAAGTAGCATGAAGTTGGCTTTGGAGAAGTTTTTACGGAGGTTTCCTTACTGGGGGGGGGGGGGGTGGAGGTGGGATGTGGATGTCAAGGGTGATTTGCTTATGGTCAGACCTGACCAATGAGGGGGTGACCACTCTGGTGTGTACCATCTATTTCCCATGTTGGTAATGACCAGGTCTAGGATATTGGAGCCCCTGGTGGGACAATGGATTAGTTGATCCAGGGCGTTGGAATTTATGAATTCCAAGAACCATTAGGAAAAGGTGTTGGTACCAGAGTAGTTTTCCCAGTTAATGGCAGGGTAGTTGAAATCACCCAATATTATTTGGTTGTATTTAATATTTTCCAGTATGTTTTAGAAAGGTGTAGTGAGAATCTTGGGGCATGGTGAGGGATCTGTTGCAAGCTACAATTTGGATTGCAGTCTTACGTATTGTTAGTTGCACCTGGAGAATTTCAGATGCATTGTGTTGGGCAACTAGCCTGGAGGTGTGAATATCCTTGGTGACTATGGACACTCCTCTACCTTTAGTGTTGCAGTCTTGGTTTGGTGGTTGAAAAGTGTGGTAAGAGTTGTAGCCTGGTATTGCAGGGGTTCTCTCTGGAGTCTTGAACCCGGTCTCAGTTACTGCACAGATATCGATGTTCTCCATTTTTAGGAGTGCCTCGAAAGTGTGCATTTTGAGGTTTAGACTTCTAGCATTGAGTAGCATTACCTTCAGATTTTGCATGCTTGTATCTGTTACGGTGGTGTTTTTTTCCTTTGAATCTTGCCTAAAAAAGGCACTATAGGCATGGCAAGAGCTTTAGCCTGTAACCTGAATCCCAGGGGTGACAGGTGCAGACCATCTCTGGCAAAGCATTGTGGTTTGTCGATCATGTCATCCCAGGAAGACAGATACTGGATCTCCTTTGAATGGCACCAGAAGCTTAGCCAATTGTTGAAGTCAATCATTTTGTCCTTATACTGTGGTATCATTCTGGGCGAAGGCAGGATGCTACTCAGGGCTAGGGTCATACCTGCCTGGGCCAAATGATCTGAGAGTTCTTTCATGTATTTTTTCTTGTAGTCCAGGGAGGTATCTGAAGTCATTCACTCCAACATGAGCAATGACAGAGTTGTATTTGTACTTGTTGTGGAGTGACTTGAGTGCATGCGTTATGTGGCAGATCCTGGCACCTGACAGGCAGCTGACTGTAATTTTCTCCTTGCTCAGCCTGGTGAGTGGGACATCAGCGTGTCTGACTATAGTCACCTATGACTAAAGTGTTGGGTATGTTGTCTTGCCTTAGGGGCTGTTGTTGAGTGGCACACTGGTGTTGTGAACTATGTGTCACTTTGGTTGTGACTGGTGTTTGTTTTCGTTTCAGCTTCGGAGGTCCTTGTTGCTTGGGCAGGTTTATATTAAGGGCCTCCGCATATGTGGGTTTAGTGTTGATATGTGTGGGTGTTGATGGTGTGGGTTTTGAAGGGCTATGTGTTGCTTGAGGTGTAGTGCAGGTGTTAACCTTCTCTTGACTGTCTAGCACAATCTTGGCTGGAGAGAGCTTTGCTTCCAGTTTGGCTATGAATGTGCATCTCTCACAGGTTGTAGTGTTGGATGTAGGAGGAGAGGGTTGTCTGTGTACATGAGGCAGTTGCTGCATTGCCCCAGTATGCCCAGATTCACCAGGTGGACAGGAGAAATCACCAAAAGCTGACTCTTGGACATGCCTGTTTAGGTGCTTTTTTTGTATAGTATAAGAGCTGTTTTCCCATACCTTTGCAAGGTACTTTGCAATTATAGGCTGTTTAGTGCCTACAATGAATTTCTCCTTATTAACAAGGAGAGTTGAGTACTTGTATCAGTTTAAGGCTTCCTAGTGCTTTCCAGCAGGTTCTAGAGCAAGTACGATTAATTTCTCCTTATTAACAAGGAGAGTTGAGTGCTTGTATCAGTTCAAGGCTTCCTAGTGCTTTCCAGCAGGTTCTAGAGCAAGTGCTAGTCACAGGGGTTCAGATTTTAGTGCTACTACTGAGAAACCAGCTAGGTCTAAGGGAAAATTTGAAAGCAGACTTTCTGGCACCTGGAATAGTTTAATCGTAGCCCCGCGGTGCTGCACGATGCGAAAAATGTGCAAACACGTGTTTTTAAGCCAGAAAGTTGAAAGGGAAAGAAATCAGCCCAAAATGGCTAATAAAATTACAATTTAGAGCTGGAAACCACTCCTCTAGTGCTAAAAAGTGCTATATATAAATTGCTAGAAGCAATAACCAGTATAAATAAGCCAAAAAAAAGGATACTTATTGTTATATATCTCAGATCAGAGTTGTAGTCAATGCCCCTCCTCCACTCGGCTCAGTGTGTATACACTAGATAAGGTAGATAAGGTAGGTACCAACATTAAGCAAGTATATAAAGCAACACCTTATCCACATCTAGGTAGCCTGACCACTAGCCATCATGCTGGTTCCTGCATACAAATCACTACTTACAACCAGCAAACCAACTAGAAAACAAATAAGGCTGTGGCCTGAGAAGCAGTCTCAGCTCTGCAAGACTGCTTTAAGTGTGCGGACATTGTTCAAAGAGGCAGCCATAACAGTCAACCACATTGGCCTGGATACATACATAGAGTCAGTAACTGACTACATCTCAAAATGTGTGGATGATGTAACAACAACCAAGTGCATCACCATACGGACAAACCAAAAGCCATGGCAAACCAGTGAGGTGTACAAGCTTGTAAAAGCTAGGAACGCAGCATTCAGATCAAATGACATGGATACTCTAAGGGTTGCCAGAGCCAAACTGAACAAAGGTATTAAGGATGTGAAGAGAACGTATGGCAGGAAGATCCAGGGTCACTTTAGCATTACTCAGTTCTATTTATATGTAAAGTGTGTCTGGTCATTATGTTATTATTTTATTCTATTTTTACTTTTATCATGTTATTTTATTATTCTTCTTCTTCTTTTCTGCATGTACGTTTTTGCACTGGGAACGAAGCATTGCAATTTTGTTCAGCTACACTGTGGTGTAGTTGTAGTTCTAAATGACAATAAAGTTTTCTTTGACTTTGACTTAAATATTTCCTGTGGTTTTGAACTCCGATATCAATGTGAATATATATTTAGTAGTGCATTGTTCTTTTATTATTTATTATTAAATATACTTAAACCTTTCATTGTGGCTGATCTATGTAGAGATATTTAAGTTTTGAGAGTACTTGAATATTTATTTGGTAACACTGTGTGGGCCACTCCTAATAGCCTTCCTCTTGGTCAAATTACCATTTGTGTTAATATTAATATTACACAGTAAAATTGGACACCCTTTGTTAAGTGCCTTAAAGTAGCTGATAAGGAGTTGACTGGTGGCAGTGGTAACTACCTTACAGTACGGGCAGAAGGGGGCATAGCTAGTAAACCTATGTCAGCCTTTCCTAGGTGTGTGTGTAAATCAAATCTCAAAGAGTGTGTGCATTAGCTATCTGGGCAGGGACATGAAGCACTGGTTGAACAGAGAGGGTGCTGGAGGTCTTGGCTTGGTCACTCAACTGAGATCTCATTACCTGTGGTAGTGGATAGTCATAGTGGGGATCTGGAGGAAGAGGGAGAAACCAGCCCCGGACTGACTGTGGTCTCTGTGTGCTCTTAAGGGAAAATGCACTTGATGCCGAGAGCTGCATCTTGAAATAGTGTGTGTGTGTGCCTGTTATCCTCCCAGTGAACATTCCCCTAGTGTTGCCAGTGGTGAGGATTGAGGCTCTTTGATTACTTGTCCAGTGGTGGGGCGTCACAGCAGGAAAGTGTCAACAATCAACATTGCTTTACCAAGGATGGTCTGCACCTGTCCCCTCTTGGCTTTCAAATATCGGCCAAAACATTGGCTTCCCCCACAGAGCCCTTTTAGGTAATACCAAATTGACATACCTTCCAACACAGTACAATCTACGCAAGGGAATCTGAAGATATTGCCGCTCAATGCCAGGAATCTAAACAAGAAGATCTACTCCCTTCAAGCTCTCCTCACCTTGGAGAAAGTAGACACCTGTTCTGTTACTGAGACATGGTTTAAATCCACAGAAGTACTCCACCAGTGTAAGGCTTCATCGCCTTCCACACATTTAGAGCAGCAACTGCACAGGCAGGAACTAAAGGTGGCAGTATCTTGCTCTACATAAATAACAAGCATGCCTTGAGGTTGGTTACTGCATCTAGTAACTCTTTGAGTGTGGAGCAACTACTTTGTCCATATTAGCATTAACACAGTCCCATATCATAGCATAGTGAGCTATAGGTCACCATCCATGACCCATGAAACCCACAGCTCATACTTAGACCTACTGGAGACACTTGCCATTTTCAACAAATACTGTATTTATGACAGACTTTAACAACCGCTGTATAGACTGGGAATTCTACACGACCGCAAATGGTCAGACGACAAAGCTGTCTTCTTTGAGACAAAAGTAAACTCTGTAATCCTAGTAAACCCTGTAACAGTTAGGAACTATTCCAGCACCAACTACCCTTTATTAAGTGATAACATTTCAAAATTTCAAGCCTCTCCAAACCCAGATAACAAAGAAGGTTATGAATTGTTCACAGAAATGCAGTACAACCATGTCAACAGCTACATAGAGGTTGCTGTGTGTACAGAATTAAGCCTAATTCAAACAAAAAATAAACCACCCTGGTGGAATCGAATACTAAACAGGCTGTACAATGAAAGAAAATGAGTCATAGTTAAATTATAGAGTGCAACAGCCAAAAGGACAAAAAAAATCTCTCATCTAGCTGAACAGACAACTATGAGGGCTAATTAAGTCATACAAAGCCAATTTTGAGGTAAACATAGCTTCCCAGACCAAGAACAACCATAAGGCCTTCTTTATCTATGTGCAAAACCTTAAAGATATCACACAACAATGTGGTGAACCGGTTGTAAATGCAGCCACATTCACACAGCCAGGAGATATCGCAAATCTACTGGCTGACAAATTCAACTCCAGCTTTACCCCACACTCCCCTAATCATCGCCCAGAAAATACCATCAAACATAACCCCACCAACTATCAATAAGTAGCATATCCTAGACATGCTCTTTAATGCCAAGAACACAGCTTTGATAGGCCCTAATAATATCCCAGGATGACTCCTACATAGGCTAAAATTTGACCTGTCAGAGCCACTGGAGTCACTATTCAGCTATAGCCTCCAAATGGGCTTTGTGCCACACAAATGAAGGACTACAACAGTCATTACACTGCACAATGGAATATCATCAACAAATCCAGGGAACTACAGACCCATTAGTCTGACTAGTCTTATATGCAAAACCATGGAAAGATTAATAATGACATAGGAGACCTTCATATGCTTGCCCTACCCTGGTTTGGTTTCATGAAGGGCAGGTCATGCCTACTAAACTTGGTGGACTTCTTTATGAAGGTCACTAACATAACGGATGAGGGCAAAATGAAGCACACTACCTACCCTGATCTGGCTAAGGCATTTGATATGATACCCACTTGAGCATTTGTAACAAACTTGTGGAGTTAGGCATAAGTCCCATATGCAACACACTGGATAGCCATCTGTCCCACAGATCGGACCCAGTCAGTGAAGATCAAGGAGACCACTTCCCCAAAGAGGATTGTCACCAGCAGAGTCTCTTAAGGCTCTGTGCTGGGTCCACTCCTCTCTGGCATCTACATCTAAAAAGTCAAGGCCAATATCAATGGACTCTAGATGACAAAATTTGCAGATGATTGCAAACTATGAGCTGTCATAGAATCCTTCCAAGACAAATATATTGCAGGAAGATCTAAAACAGATGAATGACTGGTGCCAAAACCATGACTTAAAACCCAATGCCAAAAATAGGCATAATAGTACCTTTTGGGAAGTCAGCCACCCTGGAAAACTACCTCATTGATAAAGCATTCCTAAGAGTAGATTCAGTAGTCAGAAACTTGGGAATACTTGTAGGTAGCAACCTGGCTTTCAACCAACATGTATCTATGGTAGTAAGAAAATCATTCTATGTCACTCAACTTATAAGCAAGGGCATGGCATCTAGGTCCAGGGGTGTCATCATGCCACTATATTTGACCCTCATCAGACCCATCATTGAGTATAATGACCTCTTCAGTATGTATCTGACTGGGCACATGCAATAACTGGAACATCTGCAGAGGTTCCTCACAAAATGAATGGCACAGTGGTGCAGCGGTTAGTGTTGTCACCTCACAGCAAGAGGTTCTCTGGTCTGATTCTTGGCTGGGGTGCCTTTTGTGCAGAGTCTGTAGATCCTCCCTGTGTTCTTGTGGGTTTCCTCCGGGTGCTCCAGTTTCCTCCCACATTACAAAGACATGTATCTGGAGCATTTCTCCCTAGGTCTCCACTAAAAATTGGCTTGTTCCAAGTTGGACTTTCCTGGTAAACAAATGTTAAATAAATACAAATAAATAAATAGAATACAGGGCATAAACAAAACATCCTGGGCAGATGATATTTCTGTAATCTGTTTCCTACAGACTGTTGAGATGCACTCAGTGCCTGGCATACAAGTAATCCTTGGAGCCCACTCTAATGGACCTTTTGCACATCTGCAAAATGAACAGCATCAGAACTACTAGATCTGAGGACTTAAACTTTGCTTATGATATAAGTAGAACATGTTGGAGGAACAGGTATGTAGCTCAGAGAATTTCCATTCTGTGGGACAGGCTTCCCATTCATGTGAAGCAAAGCTCTTCTCTACCCTTTTCAAGCGTAACCTGAACCACTGAAAATTCACCTCTAGTCTGGTACCTATGTGTCTGACAGACAAAGGAATAGTGAAATCATGCCCTAGCTACCATCTTACCATCATCGTCATCATCATAATTCATCTCTTCCCTTTTTCTACATGGGGTTGGGGTATTGTGTCAACTGTTGCCATCTCTTCCTATTCAATGCCACTCTCCTACCTTCTTTGACCCTTATGCCTGACTGTCATATATGATAAAGATGTTGGTTGAGATAGGGAAAAAATAGGTCTTGAGGGTACTCATAGCAGTATGGAGATTAAGACATGTCCCAGATAATGTTGCGTGTATTTAGCCTCACACAATCCAACGACCTCTTTCCTGGACACCCTTGTTTCCTCTTGCTTTCTCCCTCTCTGTCCCAAAATCTTCTTCACCAGATTGTCTTCTACTTTTCTGCACGTGTCTGAACCACTGCAATCTGTTCTCTTTGATCTTTTCTGCAATTGGAGCTATTTTGATTTCTGTTGTTCTGCCCTCATTTCTTCATCTGTCCCACAGTGTGCATCCTACCACCTGTCTCAGACACTTCATCTCCATCATCTCTAGCTTCAGCTGGTCTGCCTTTACTGCCCAAGTTTCTGTACCGTATAGCAGTACTGGTTGCGCCACTGTTTTGTACACATTACTTTCAACATCTTTGGCATTCTTCTGTCATACACTACATCTGACAATCTGTGTCAGTTGGTTGCAGCTACTCTGATTTTAGCTTTGACCTCCTCATTCAGAGTTCTCTTCTCTTCGACCATCCCTCCCAGATACCTGAAACTATTAACTTGTTCCACTGTTTTCCCTTCTATTTCAGTTTCCATATTCTTCTGATTTACCTCATTTGCTGCCATTATAGTTGTCTTATTTGTATTCAGTTTCATCCCATGTGCCTTCGGTTTTGTATTCCACTCCCCTATCCTTTGCTGAAGTTCTTAATCAGAGTCTGCCTGTAATGCTACATTGTCTGCATACAGTAGCTTTTTTGATCGATCTCCTCTAACCTGTTTGCTAATGTTGTCCATTGCCAGTATGAACAGCAGTGGGCTCAGTGATTAACTCTGATGCACACCTACTTCCACTATGAACCTCTCTGGGAGACCAAACACTGTCCATACTAGAGTTATTGGGTCCTTATACATAGCTTGCATTAATTTTACCAGTGTTTCTGGGTCTTCAAACCACAGCAGGACTGCCCAAATCAGCTTTCCTGGAACCAAGCCAGGGAATGCCCAGTTGGACTCTTTCCTCATCTCTAGTATCTTCTCAAGTATCTATCTCACTGCAAATGTCAAGTTAGTTGTGCTGCATCCTGATCTGAATCCGAATTGCTCATCTCCCATCTTAATGTCTACTACTCTGTGTTTTCATTTATCAATCACCCTCCCCAGAACTTTCATGCATTGTGACAGGAGACTGATACCTTTGTACTGCCCACAGTTGTAAAGGTCCTCTTTGATCTTGTACACTGGCATTAGTATGCTTATTCTCTAGTCATCTGGGATATACCTTAATCTCTATACTGCCATGTGCACCTTCAACTATCTCAACCAACATCTTTATCATATCTGCTGTGACCTCATCTGAGTTTGCAACTTTCCCTGATTTCATTTTCCTTAGTGCTGCTTTTACTTCTTCTGTGGTAGACTCCTCCTCTTCTCCTGTTGTAGGCTGTGTCTGGGGCAGTACAGCTTCTCTGGAGTTTTTTTTTATTTGGAGGCTACTGGAAGGCACCTTCCATCTGCCTTTGATATCCTGCAAACTGGTGAGTAGGTTGTTGCTGACATCCCTTATGACGGGTATCCAGTTATCTTCTTTATCTTTCTGTCTTTGCCTTGCAACCTAATATAGTTTCTTTGTGCCATATACTGAATAACTTTCCAGAAGCTGGTAGAGTGCCTCTGATGCCTTGATCTTTGCTATTGCAAATCCTTTCTTAGCCTCTTTGTTATCCAACCAGTGTTCCTTTCTAGCACTGTCTGTCTTTTCTATCTCCCACTTTTTCCTGAGCTCCTATCTTATTTTGATGACTTCCTGGACTTCTGCATTTTACTATCAGCTTTCTGTATGTACCTTATTTCCATACCTGGCTCAGCCGCTTATCTGTTCTGTTGTCCTCACACATGCTGCTTTGAGGTGCTACCATTCTTCTTCAACTCCACCTATTTCCTCTTCTTTTGAGGTGCAAGATCCAGAGTAGTTCATTGAACTGTTGTGCTTTCTCTGCAGTCAACTTCCAGGTCTTCAGCCTGGTCTCTGCTGACTTTAGAACCTTCTCTGACCACTGTTTGCAGGTGATTGTGGCAACCAGTGGTTTATGCTGTGGGCCAACTGTTTCACTGGGGATGACTTTGCAATCACTGATTCTACACCAGTGCCCTTTTCTTACTAGGAGGAAGTCTACCTGAGTTGCATGTTGGCCACTTTTGTTTGTTATCTTGTGACTTTTTGTCTTTCTGAACCATGCGTTAGCTACTATCAAGCCATTTGCCAGATGAAAGCCTGGGATGGCTTCTCCTTCTTTATTCCTTTTGACCCACCCATGTGGACCCAGGAAGTCCTCATATCTTGTTCTGTCTGTCTTGATATGTGCATTCAGGTCACCCATTATTAATACCAATTCATGTTGTCCTGCTTTATCTAGTAGGTCCTGCAACTGCTGTCTTCATACACTCTTTTCCTCACTATTATAACCCTGCTGTGAGACATAGGATCATATTATGAATACTGCCTTTTCATTAGGCTGGAGTCTGACTGACATGAGTCTGTCACTAATTCTGATGACATCCCTCACTACCTTTTGAAGTGTCTTCCTTACTATAGTTCCCACACCATCTCTTGTCTGTCTTCCTCCTCATCAGTAGTAGATTTTGGAACTCAAGCCAAGCAGCTTTGAAGCATCGCCCTTCCATCTTGTCTCCTGGATGCATAAGATCACCAGCCTCCTCCTTGCCATCATATCATCCACTTCCAAACTACATCCTGTCAATGAACCTACACTGAGTTTTGCAATTCTTAGTTTTTGTTAGGCAGGTTCATTGATTTTATGTCCAGCTTTTTCTCAATGGGCCTATCCCAGGTAACCCAAGCTGGGCAACTAGACACTGGCTGGCCAGTAGCTGATTGACAAAAAAACACAGGATTGACTCAGGTCCACTGGGCTGTATGTCAGGTGCACACTGGATAATAGGAGCACATACACCACTCTAACTGTTAACATGAGTTCCTAGTGTAGGTTGAACTAGGTTGGGTCATCAACACACTTATCATCAGCAAATACCCATGCTCATTTTGGCGACATTAGTCAACACGACTAAATCACCTTTTTACACCATCAAGTGGCTGGCCTGCATTCACAAATTAAGTAATCCATGTATACTAGACTAATGACTACTAGAGGTAACATATATCCCCTTGAAATAACCTCTAAGTCATAGTATCTTGTGGGATACATTTGGGTTGTATGGCTAGGCTTTTAAAGACCCCAGTGGTCATTAGCCTATTATACACCTATGAACCTATATACCTGAATGACCTTATTATTGAGTACAGGCTAATTCACATCAGTGTTAACAGTTAGTCACAAGTTCTGAAAGAATATTTAGGGACCTAGGAGTCCCCTTAGTAGCTGAAAAGAATATTCTTTCCAGACACAGAAATAGCCAGCAAGGCAAGCTTATGCCACCTACCTGAAATAAGGCTGGCATGCTAAAAAAATCATTTGAGCAGGTGTTAGGTAAAGAGAAGATCATATGAAAACAGTTACAGGAATTAAAGGGGGTTGTTGGATTTTGTCTGCAGATTAATCCCAGCGGGCAGATCATACATGCAGTGGTTAGTAGTGAAAGGAGCAGGGTGCACAAAGCCACATCATAGGATCAGGATCATTAGGGACATTAAATGCAGTTTAGGTGTGCGCTGCAGGTTCATTTGGAAAATCAGTGGGACAGCACTTTGGCAGCAGGTTAGCACACATGAGTAAGCAGAAATATAAGTAAAGACATATACATTCAAAATCCCCCTTCTCAGCAGAAGTTCTCTATGTATTATAGGAAAAATTGCATATTCAGTTAACAATATCACATATGTATTATGACTATGATGTATGTAACTGTAGTTGCTTTAAAGCTGAGTTTCTGCATAACAGCAGTAACATTATACTGTGACTGCTGTGTGTTAGTTTTCATCTGATTAGATATGTCACATACCTATGGGCTGAGGTAGAAAATGATCCAGTAGGATCACTGCTCCATCCCCCACAAATAAATATGAACAAATAACTGAAAATTACATAAATAGATACAACTGCTGTTGGGAGGAGGTATGACTTGGATGGTACTTTCGAAAAGGCCGGTTGAAGAGCAGGGGACCATTACTAATTAGTAATGGGGTTCAATTATTTACTACAGAGCTGGTGTTTTTCCCAGAAGTAGACACAATTGGTAAAGCAGGTAATCAGGCTCAGGTCAGACAATGCACATGTTCATACACTGTACAATCAGCTGGGAAGAAAATGGACGATGGGTAGAAGACAGTTTATACTACATTGCTTACAATGGAGGACAGTAAAGCACAACATGTGCAAGGATTGGCTATCTCATGAGCTGATTCTGTTTCTCATTTATAGAGGGCTTGGTTCAAAAGACTGGTACTGGAAGCAACACCAACTCGCAGGTACAAATTCATTTATGTGTCAGTGGACACATGAAAATGGCCAACTAATAAATCACATCCTCGATACAAGTGCACGTGCAACTTACTAAAAGAGATTGCATCATCTTATAAACATTGGGAAAGTACAAGGTTAGCCAGTGATGTGCCCCATTCCAGTAAAACAAGGAAGCATGCATTTTGTTAATGTTGGTGGTATGTTGGAGGAACAGGAAGGCAGCCTTACACATTGGAAGCTATCAGCTGGTTACACAAAGCCAAAGGGGTGGGGGGAGACCACTAAGGCAGGCCAGATGAGATACATGCAAATGTTGGGAAGGAAGTACCATTGCCACCCAGATAGACTGTACCCAATTTGACCTACAGTAATGCAAGCCTTATAGGACAAACTCCAAAAAAGTATGCAATCATAAATGCGAGGTTTGATTTTTCAGAGCCTTGTGTTTAACAACTCTTTGTGAAGCAGTTAATTGGTCAGAAGTAGTATAGTCTAATGTTAAACAGGAACAACCTATAATTCAGCATACCTAGGATATGAATTTGTGAACAAGGAGTCATGAATAGATGGCTGAACTAGTGCAACCAAATGGCAGGAGTGAGTGCGCTATCAGCTTGCATTCAAAAGATGTGAGAATTTCAGACAAGGGAGGTAGCATACAGGGAGGCATGTTAAGGACTGACTAAGTGTCAAAGGGGCAGTGGGTATAGTTCCACATCCCAGTGACTACAATGTGGGAGGCAGTGCAATTTGTACAACAATACCAAGCAGAGAGGGCCAATAAGGAGGCTTCATTTCTCACTATGAGACGGGCATCCCACTAACACGGTTTCAGGTGAGGCCAGTACTAAAAAGAAGAGTGGAATGTTGCGAGCCAGACCCCAAACATTGCTTCCTATACTCTGTTAAGATAGGAGTGGCCCCTCATGCTCAATGGACAGGAGCATCATAGGAGAACATTTAATAATTGGGAAGATGGAAGATTAATGCTTAAAAAAGAGCGTGATATGTAACCTATTATAATGCTCAGAAAATTGTTATTTTTTTATATTGAAGAACTAAGACCTCATGCACAACAGCAAATGTGAAAACGTGGTCATTCTTATATGAAAAGATTGAAAAAATGTCTGCAATGGAGAACAAAAACTTTACATAGTGCTACTATGGTGGTGTAGAGGAATAAAGCCCTAGCTGCAGCCCAGCTGACCCAGGTTCGATTATTGGTTCAGGTGACTGATAGTGCGGCAGAGAGGATGAGTTTACCCAGCCTTTGGGGCGGGAGCCTCACTGATGACGCTTCCTAAAGGGGAGGCATGATCTAAAAAGGTGAGTTGCCATCAGATGTGATCAGTGAGCTTGGGATGGGGAAAAGGAAAAGTGGCTAGGGTATATAAAAAAAAAATACTGGACAGTAGCACAGATGGCCATGTCCCTAGAATGCTCTTAAAATCCATGACCAACCTCAGCAACACTGGAGCAAGTCTAGGGTGGAGTAGGAGAATTCCGGTAGACCTGGCGTGGATGTGGGGCACTGGGGGCTGAGAGATCCAAGGAGACCATAAAAAAATGTTTGCATATAATAGTGCAAAACCTGGGGGCAATCCAGGCAAGATGTTACAACACCCAGGAAGCAATGGGATGTGTCACATTCAAAATGGGGAGTTGGCTATAGTAAAGGAGTAGCATTCTAAAGAGAACAGTGGACACAAGCTCCATCCTATCAGAAATGTGTGTTTTGTGGGGGTAGGTGTGGGTGGTGGGCAACACTCAGTATCTGTACAAAAAGAGAAATTAGGCAGTCTGGTCTTGGAGTGGGGTGAAGCAGTAAAATTAGAATGAAATAAAGCAATGCTTGCACCAGTAAATAAACTGGTCAGATGCCACCCTGTATGGGATGGGTAAGGCTGTTTCTACAGGCAGTTTAGGAAGGCTGAGTCATGGTTTTGTAATTTCTGCGCATGTTTTAGGTGACAGAAACAGGGGCTCTCACCGCATAAAGGGAAAATTATGCGAGAGAGAGAGAGAAGTCAAGAAAGGAGGAAAAGGAAGAAAAACAACAAATGGGGGGGGGGTCCAAAAGGAGAGATGGGGAACTAACACAGGAGGTATGGAGAAAAGAAGAGAAGGGCAAAAAAACAAGGAGAAACCATAGTACAGTAAGTATACAGTTATGTATTAAAGGAAAGTAGGAGTGTCTATGCCTGACAAACAGCAGGAAGGATATGATGACACAGTGGTGTGCAGTCTCTGACTGCTTCTCTCCTTTCACAAGTTACTGGAGTTGTGACATATTGCCAACAGTATATTTCAAGCATGGGAATACTGTGTGTATAATCCAGACTGTGCAACACATTGAAGTAGTGGAAGAATCAGCAGCTAGATGAGCTCTTGTGTATGGTCTTCTTTTTCTCCCTTGGGAAATATTAGCAACTACAGAAGCAGCCCTGATGAAACTTAAGGTAATTTCATTTATTTGTTTATTTTTATACGAGGTTTCATAAACTAACCCTGTGTAAACAATGCTGGCCAACTCTGCTGAACTAGGTACAAATAACCCTGTAGTTCTTCTATCCAGCATTATTACAGTTTATTTGGATATGTGAACACTTGCATATCCTATAGCACACAGTGGCTAACCTAAACTGTACTGTATTAACCTATGTGAGAAAGTCAAAGTGTTGTTCTTCAGAATTCGGTTTGATGTTCTTTTGCATGTGGATTTCTTTGGGGGATGTTTTGGAATTATGTGAGTATTTTTTTCCTGTTTTATATGTCTTCAAGAAGTTGAGAAAAAGAGTGGTGAAGAAGAGGTTAGCGGAGCATATTGAATCCTTATGATGCAGGACTGTGAATAATCAGCAGACTGTAAATGCTTGAGTCCAAGACTGCAGTAATTCAGTGAGTTACTCAGCAAAACGAAAGGGTGTGGGAAGGCAAACTGAAAGCAAAGTATTCAAGTGCTCTGTGGCTGCAGACAGTGCCGCATAAAGAATGACCTTTTGATCGGCTTTGCAAAGGAAACCGCCCGTGGGAGGGGAGGGGCAGAACTATACGGTACAAAGTGTGTGTCTGTACGTGTGTGTGTGTGTGTGTGTGTGTGAGAGAGAGAGAGAGAGCGAGTGCGTGTGGTGCAGTCTGTGTGCCTCATTCTGTAGTAGCCTCCCTCATGAGGTTTAACGTATTACTCTGAATTCTGCGAATGTCAGAAAGCTTCAGCTGCTCTACTGTTCCTCGATGATTGTTTACCATACCCCCGCTAGCCTTCATTCTTCTGTTAAATGAAGATGTTAGTGATCCAGGAAAACGAAACACATCCCAGTAGTAGTAAGAGTAGACTGCCTCATAAAATGTAGGGTTAACGATCACATGGGATATTTGATAGCAGAGTGAATGGCAGAGACTACACTGACATGTACCTTCTTCTTTCGGCTTCTACCCGGTTAGGGGTCGCCACAGCGGAACTCCGGTCCGCTAATGATTAGCAGTAGATTTTTACGGTGCCGAGTTGCCAGCCCGACGCCCAACCTTCAACGAGAAGGCACGCCCATTTTACGCATGCCTTTTCTCTTTTGAACACCACTCAGTAACATGTATAGTAGATCTAAGATACAGGAAATTAAAAATCCTATTGTGGACATACTTTCTCGGTATTGTTTTAATTGTAATTTTGCTTTTTTTGTATGGAAACTTTGTACCATAATGCCAGAGTCTCTGGTAGTTAATGCAGTGGATTGCATCTCTGAGCAATTAAGTTACTTCTTCTAGTCAAGGGAACAGAGTTTGATTCCTTCCACCTCCATTTGACTTTGAGCAAGTCATTTAACTACAACAATTTACAGGTTACTACAGAAAGGAGATAGTTGTTTCTAGTGGGTTATACTTTTCATATTACTTTCCCTTGATAGTCTTGCTGTAAGAAGCCCACCATATGTAGGCAGTCTTACAAAAATAAAATATGATATATTCTTGCTTATAAGTGATGTTACATTACCAATAACTTAAATATGACAAAATGTACACAACAGAAATATCTCTGTATATAAGCTATTATTTCTACAACATTTCACTAACTGAATGTCAATAAATACCGCATTCTAATATTAATTTAACATTAATGTCACAAAAAACAGTATATGAGAGATGAGTACTTGCAGTGTCAGCTCCATGTCTAACAACATGTTACACTGCTTTCCAGCTGGGAAGTTTACACTCTTTAGAATTCTCCTCACTTACAGACGTGTAAAAAGAGGTTATATAGCAAGTTACACAAAGGGGAAAAAACACCACTTTAATTAGCTTGCTAATGTATCACGTAATGATTTGACCATTAACTGCACTTGGCTGGTGTTTAAAAAAAACAAAATATTTTCAGATTATGGGAGGGATGCACTACTATTCTTACATTAGAACTTTTATGTTGTTCCACAAGTAATACAGCTGGTATGTTGGAATGCTCATTGAAATCATCTCTATAGGCAAAAGAGAAAGGTCATGACTTCCACACTATAGAAGCAATATACCAGTATTTAGCAATACTGTCAGGTGTACAAATAAAGACTGCAAAGTCAGTTATAAACTTAGAACTGTTTTTAGTACTAACTACAATCACAAGCTTTCTTTATTAATCTCTGAAGTAGCACTGAGTTCTCCTGTAAAATGTCTTCTTTAGTGTAACCCCCTCCCCTGTAACACAGAAACATCAGCCAGCATTCTTCTTGAAAAAAAATATATCCAGCTTTACAACTCCCACACTCCTTATCTCTCCCAACATTTTCCCTGTGTTGGTACTACTTGTTACCACCCTTGATCAAGTGCCTTCTGCTCTTGCCAAAAACTAAAAACAGTCATGGGTTCTGGAAATACTCCAGGGTGTCTGCTTGCAGGTATCAAATATTGCACAGCCAAACCTGTCATAAACCTGTTTATAACTCTGCTAAATAACTTTAGTGTCTCCACAGTGTACTCCTACAATTTGGAAAATAGCAACATTTCTCCCCCACCACAATGCCAGCCGTATGACAGACCTCAGTAACTCTAGGCCTATTGGCTTCACTAATTGGCTTACCAACAAATTCACAGTCCAAGTAGGGGATATCTCTTCTAGTCACAGAAACATTACAAGAGCTTCCCACAGGGTTCAGTGTTGGATCCCTGCCTGCTTTACATTTATTTTTTGGAAGTAAAAGCAGGCATCCAATGTCTGTGGACAGCTGCAGATTGGATGCTGTTCATAGGTTCATAGGTAGGTACTAGGCTATCGGCCCAAGAGCCTAAGTAAGCCTAGCCAACAAAGTTTCCTGGCTTATGCCAACCCAAGAAAGTTAATTTCCTGTGCCCCTGTCGAGCAGAGCCACAGAAGTGATCCTCGGGGTATATTTCCTATTTCGCATCCACTCATCAAGATTTTTCTTGAAGATTGTTAATGAGGAACTTTGCTTGACATAGATGAGTAGCTTGTTCCAGAGTATGGGAAGTCTCTGGGACAGGAATCTATCCCTCCAGCATATCCTGTTTATTGTGGTTTCAAGGTTTAGGTCCCTAGAGTGTGTAGCTCGAAGGGATTGGGATTTCTTTAGGTGTAGCATGTCCAACAGATCTGGGTTTGACATAGCTTTATATATTAGGCAGAGATCACCTTGGAGTAAGCGATATGCTACAGAGTAAAGCTAGAGTTTTTTGAGACAATCAGTGTAGGGCATCTGTTTGAGGCCAGTAATCCTCTTTGTGAGGTACTTCTGTGGCCTTTCCAGCTGCTGCAGATGTCTTGTGAGGTACATTCCAAAAGGGGCATTGTACTCTGTAATGGGTCTAATGAGTGTCGAGCAGAGGGGAACAATGACCTCTTTTTTCCTGGATGAGTACCCTTTTGTGATGAGGTGTGCCACATAGAAAGATTTTCTGACTACTGTGGCAATGTGATTATCAAGGGAGAGACTACTGACCACCTGGGTGCCAAGGTCTCTTATCACACATTCGGCGTTAAAAAGACTGCCGCCTATATGGTAGTTCATGGGCACAGAGTTTTTACCAAAGGGGATAACAATGCACTTTTTGGTATTGAGCTTGAGGCCATGGCTCTGACACCAGGCATCTGTCTCAGTGATGCCCTTCTGTAGGATGTCCACATCATTTGGGTACTCGACTATAGTTCCTAGTTTGCAGTCATCTGCGAACTTCATAGCCAGAGGACTTCTGTGTTAGCCTGTACATCAGAGAAGTAGATACCAAACATGAGAGGTGCCAGTATTGAACCCTGTGGTAGTCCACTTGTCACTGGTTTGAAGTCAGATTTGGAGTCTGCAGCTTTTACATTGTGGGTTCTGTCAGTGAGCCAGTTGGCAACCCATCTTGTGACATAGAAATTTATACCTAGTTTAGTGAGTTTAGCTATAATTCCAGAATGGGGGATGGTGTCGAAAGCCTTGGTGAGATCAAGATAGGCTGTGTGAACCACCTTACCCTCATCTACAGCTTTGGTGACTGCCTCAAAGAAGTCGACCAGGTTCAGGAGGCATGATCAGCTTTTCACAAACCCGAACTGGGTGGGGTCCAGAGTTTGGAGGTTACTAATGTCTTTGTTTATGATACGTTCCATGGCCTTGCAGACCAGGCTCGTCAGGCTAATAGGCGATTGTTCCCAGGATCTGTGGTGGCTACCCCTTTGTGGAGTGGGATAACTGTTGCTGTGTGCCATTCAGTGGGCACAAAGCCTGACTTGAGGCTATGATTGAACATGGTGCTTAGGTGGGGAGCCAGTTAGTTCTGAAGTTCATGTAAAGCACAGCCTGGGATGTTGTCTGGTCCCATGGATGCTGTGTTTTTTGCTTTAGAGAGTGCAGCTTTTACCTGCGTAGTTATGATTACAGGGACTCTGCATTCTTCCTGTATAGATATGGGCCCTTTAGGGGGTGAGAGGGGGGGTAAAGTTAGCACTGAATCTATCTGCCAGGAACCAATATCAGTTGGTTCTGTAATTTTTGTACCATTATGCTGCAACTCAGAGCAGATATGGGTGTTACCATTGAGGTTCTTGATATAGCTATGGAATGCGTGGTTGTCCTTAGAATCAGTGATGATCTTGTTTTCGTAGCTAGCTTTGGAGGATCTTATACGGGATCTCAGCTTCTTACTGAGGCTGACCAGTTAGCTCATCCACTCATGGGATTTTACTCTCTTTTGCAACAGTTTCTTCCTTCTGTTGTAGAGATTGTTTATGGCAGGGGACCACCAGATTTGCTTCCTTTTCTTGGAGGATAGTGTCTTGGTTCTGTTTGGGATAGTACGATCCATGCACTCATGTAAGTGCCTATAGAGTGCATTTGTGTAGGATTCAGCAGTCGTAACTGTATTGTCCATCTGCATGGTTATCATGAAGTTCACCACTTCTGTCTTAAGAAGCATGAAGTTGGCTTTGGAGAATTTTTTTACCGTGGTTTCCTTAATGGGGGATGGGTACGGGATGTAGCTATCTAGGGTGATTAGCTTATGGTCGGATCTGACCAACGAGGTGTTGACTTCAGGTGTGGAACACTGGTCACTCATGCTGGTAATGACTAGGTCTAGGTTATTGTTGCCCCTGGTGGGGGTGTGGATAAGTTGATCCAGGGCATTGGAATTTATGAATTCCAGAAACGCTGAGCGAAGGAATAGGTACCCGTGTAGTTTTCCCAGTTAATGGTGGTGTAGTTGAAATCGCCCAATATTAGGGTGTTTGGTTAAACCCTAATATTTTCCAGTATATCAAGAAAAGAGGAGTGGGAATCTTGGGGCATGGTGGGAGATCTGTACCAAGCTACAATTTGGATTGCAGTTTTGCCCAGAGTTAGTTGCACTTGGATAACCTCGGATGCATTATGCTGAGCAACTAGCCTGGAGGTGTGGATATGCTTAATGAATATGGACACACCTCCGCCTTTGGTGTTCCGGTCCAGGTTAGATGGCCGAAAAGTGTGGTATGAGTTATAGCCTGGTAATGCAGAGGTGCTCTCTGGAGCCATGAACCAGGTCTCAGTCACTGCACAGATATCGATGTTCTTGTCAATTCACTCTATGATACCCAATCAGACTTATACCTAGTATGGACTCACCCTAAACACTAAGAAGTATAGCATGCTTACTGTCAGTAAAGCCCTAGTCTCTTTCTTCTTATCCTGTTGTTCATGTATTTCTTAAACCAGACTCCATTATTAGAGACATGGATACCCCATTAGCAATGAGGTATATTTCCATTAACATGTCTTGGATCTGGTCAGGAAGCCCTTCTGCTCTACACAGCTTTTCTGTCATGACATCTCTTCTAGGTCCAGTGATGCCCTTGTCTCCCTTTACAGCTCTCTCATCAGACCCATTATGGAATACAGAGACCTGTTTGGATTTTATTCTCTCTAAGCACCTGGTACAACTTGAAAGACTCAATGATACCTGGCTGAAAACATTCCTAGTTTAAGCCACTTAAGATACCCCAGCAGACCAAAATCTCTTTCTCTCTACTCAGACTTTAACAGGTTCCTGAGAGGTAAATTTTTTGCTATGAAAGACCCCTTATGTTATAACTTGCTTCACCTTCATAGATCAAACTGCTGAGCTAACACCCACTCCAAAGATGTAAATCTTCACTGAAAGATCAACGATATTTACTAGTGTGATACTATTTTTACCCACTGTACCCCCCAACCTTTAGAATAGACTAACTCTGAAAATCAAGCAGAGTACCTTCCTAAAAACATTTAAAGCAAGCCTCAATAACTTGATGGGTCACCATAAATTCATGCCTGGCATTAATCTCAATGATCTTGTATCCAGAAATAAGTAGACTATTCCTATCATTAAAGGTGTGATGTAGGTTTCTAAGCTTCCTGAGGGCAGTCCAACCCCAAGCTTAGGACAGACATGAAGCTATGACCACATAGTGTTTCTGTGTCTCACATCAGACCCTTTATTGAACACAGAACCTTCTTTGGATTGTTTCTCTCTAAACACCTTGTACAACTTGATGTGATGCACCTGAGTTTAGCCTCTAGTCTAAATAGATTCTAGTGGTGATTGATTCCACATAGCAAGATCATGGCAGTATAGATATAGGAAAGTATGCAAAATAAAACTTTTAAATTTGAGTTTCAGTTCACTATAGCACCCTGGAGATGGTGCTATGATACACCAGGGTGCCGCAGCAATGAAGCTGGTAACCACTAAACTTGAGGTGCCCGACATATCGTAATGTGTCATTCCTGCCTTAATACCACAGGAAATGTAATATTCAGTCTAAAAGAAATAATGATATGAGGCTCCATGACAAGATGGCATCTCCTTTGTAATCAACCTTCAGAATTGTCATCATAACGCAACAAAATCATTGAACTACAAAAATCACTCACAGTCAGAAATCTTCAGAAAAAAGTGCCTTTACAGGGACAGGCATTCCTGCACTCCATTGTGAGGGCCCACATATATATATATATATATATATATATATATATATATATATATATAGGGTCTACTTGATATGGTTGGCATTTCAGAATGTCGAAAACCATATGGCCGAGACCATCTGATCAACATTCGAAATGTTGACCATACAAAAAAAAAAAAGACACAACAAAATCTTACCTTCACGCTGCAAGCAGGGGGGGCACCACCCTCCAAAACCCCCAGAACGTAAATATACCAACTCCAAGATCGCACTACAGTGCGGAAGATGGAAATCTTTCCATTTCGCACTGTTTGCAGATGCCGGTTCCACATGGTCGACATTTCGAATGTCGATCATATGATCTCGGCCATATGGTCTTCAACATTCTGAAATGTCGACAAAGTGAGGGTGACCCATATAAATATATATATATATATATATATATATATATATATGTTTATATATTTATATATGTGTGTATATATATATATATATATATATATATATATATATATATATATATGTACATTACAGTCTATAAGAGTGAACTCTGTTACAGACTTATTTTTCAGCCTGATGGCTGTTCTCTGAGCAATATCACAGTAGAGTAGGGTTTGGGAACTTTCCCTTACCTTGCTGTTGTGCGATCTTATAGTTGGTAAACATAATTAGTAAGGGGTACAAGGGGCAGGTGCCCTTCTGCAAAAAAAAAAAAGTGTTTTTTTGATCTTTTTAGATTAGATCTAAATGATTGCTCTTTTTGTACTCACTGTTTTGAGCATTTGCTATATCATGAGATATGATCAATGTTTCAGAACACAGTGAACCACAAAACATCGAGACCAAATGGTTGACATTCTGAAACATCAAAAATGAGAGAAAAGCAAGCACTGTGTTTTGCAGGGGTCAAGCCCCCTCCATCTCGCACACCACCTAATTATATATGTGTTCCTTTCTTCAATATTTATAATAATATTTATTCATTATTTTTATTTATTTTTATTTTACATTTGTTTACCTGGATGGTCCAATTGGATATATATGTTCATTTTCATTGGAGGCCCGGGGAGAAAAGCTCCAAGTTAGTAGCTTACATTAGTAACATTTACAAATTAACATAGTTTACAGTCTTCAGTAAGGTTACAAACATTTATAGAACATAGTTGACACAATTAGTATAGGCAACTAAGTCTCACACAGGGTTTCACACAGGTAAGGAATTTATCCCTTAACAAACTCTAGATATGCCACAAAGCAAAGTTATATACATTTTAGAGTGAAATGACAGATTTAACTAGGCATGGTATCCAGTACTAGCAGGTTGGTGTTAGTCGGGTTTTGAACAGGGACATTGCCAGTGCATTTAAAAGTGTAGTTTGAGGCTTTTTTTGAACTGGGTTACAGAGGGCTGGAGAATAAGTTCAGCAGGTAGAGATTTCCAAGTTTTGCCTACGGAGTTGGCAAATAGAGAGTCACTAGCCACATTTATGCTTTTGGTTGTTTGAACCAACGGTTTGTCAGCAGAAAGCAGCGACCTCAGGTTGTTGTAGGGATTAATGATCTTGTTTAGTGCAGGTGTCTTATCGAGGTTGTTTAGAACTTTATGGGTATTATAAGTTGGTTGTATTGGAGAAGAGTAGTCCATTCAAGCCAACCTAGTTGAGTTCATTTGAGACAGTGGTGGGTCCTAAAGGTCGTGCCTGTAGCAAATCTA
This sequence comes from Protopterus annectens, assembly GCF_019279795.1. Taxonomy (NCBI): domain Eukaryota; kingdom Metazoa; phylum Chordata; order Ceratodontiformes; family Protopteridae; genus Protopterus; species Protopterus annectens. The sequence goes on along the minus strand of NC_056743.1, from coordinate 1,186,584,697 downwards.
ACAATATGGTTGTAACAGCTAGCAAGTTTGCTAAGAGTGGTTTTATTCACGTTAAAAGGGGGGAGGCATAGAGAAGGGTAGTCAGTAAGTGGGAGCGATAAAAGTTCTTGTAAATGGAGTGAGGAATGGTTTGATCCTATAGAAAGAGCCCAGTTTTTTGTTGATGGTTTTGATAGTTTGATTGACATAGGTGTCATATTTTAGGTGTATTGTCGATTGTGACCCCTAGGAGTTTGGTGTGAACATCTGGGGATATAAGTGTGTCATTACTGGATCTTATGGTAAAGAATGGTGAAGAGGACTTACAAGTGGGAGAAAAAATTAGCAGCTTAGTTTTGTTGGGGTTTAAAATAAACTGACAGTTTACGAACCATTTTTCAACATCATTGAAAGTATTCTGGGTTAGAGTCATAAGCTCAGTTGGGGAGGAGGCTGCACAGATTAAAGTGGAGTTGTCCACGTATTGGATGCAGGTGGCCTTGGGAGTGATTGTGGGCAGGTCATTGATAAAGACTGAGAAGAGAAGTGGTCCTAGTATGGAGCCATGGGGGACTCCTAGTGTGATGGGTAGATGGGTGGATAGTGTATTTTGCCGTAATACTGCTTGTTGTCTTCTGGTCAGATAAGATTGGAACCATTTAATCACATAGTTATTTAGTTACAGTTTCTTCAGGGTATGGATAATTAATTGGAGGTTAACAATATCAAAGGCCTTAGAGAGATCTAGGAAGAGAGTTGAGGTAAGTTTGTTATTGTTTGGTTGAGGTTAATGGAGTTGGAGAAGGATAGGAGGGCTGAGGTGGTGCTGTAGTTTGGCCTAAAGCTGTGCTGAGAGTTGACCAGTAGTTTATTCTGGGTGAGATAGTGCATTAGTTGGTTATGGATGCATTTTCCATTATTTTGGCCAGTGGTGATAGTATGGCTATTGGTCTGTAGTTTGAAAAGTCTAATGAGTTCCCCCCTTTATGGAGAGGAATAATGTGGGAAACCTTCCAGGTAGAGGGGATGGTGACTTCGGACAAGGTTCGGTTTATAATAATAGAAAAAGGTATGCAATGGCATCTGCTGCTTTCTGTAGATATTCTGGTGGGAGGAGATCAGCTGCTAGGGTAGTGGGTTTTAGTTTGTTAATTAGAGATATGGTGGTTGATGTAGATACAGGCTGGAAGTTAAAGGAGAGTGGGGTAGTGGTCGAGGAGGAATCAGGATTAGAGCAACTGGGAGACAGTTGGCTAGCTAGTGATTGGATGGTCTTAGTAAATAAGATGTCAAAGAGATTTGCATTTTCCTCTGGAGATTTTAGGTTACAAGCTGATGGGGTGGGAGTGGTGGATTGTCCAGGATGGAGTAGTTTGTTTATTCCTTCCCAAAACTTTTGAGGTTTGTTCTGTTGTTTTTGTTGAAGGTGTTGACAGAAGTTTTTGTTTTTTTTTTTGTCTAGCAATATGGCTTTCTTAGTATCATTCCTTAGCTTTCAGAATTTAATATGGTCAAGTGGGTCTTTTGAGGTACGCCATTTGTCCCATGCTTTATTTCTTGCTATGATTTTGGTTTTGGTTAATTTAGAAAGCCAGGTGGCAGGAGCATGGGAATCTGGAATGGTAAGGAATTTAGAATTAAAGTAGGCTACAGCATCATCCAGTGGAAGATTTTTAGGATGGCCCAATTGCATGCTTTGATTTCATTCTGAAAATCAGTGATGTTGAAGTTTTTGTAATTTCTAATAGATTTATGGAAAATGTGGTGGAGGTTATCTACTTTATGCTTGATGATGTAAGTGAGTAAGTGGTCACTTATATCATCTGGGAGGGTACCGGCATTTTACAGGTCTGGGTGATTGTTGATAAGAATCCAGTCCAGGATCCTACCTTTGTTGTAGGGTTTATTTATTCGGGTGGGTGAGGATATGAGTTGTGTGTAGTCATGAAGGTTTACATGGGTTGTGGGAGATTCAGAGGAACAGTTGTCCCAATCAATACTAAAATCCCCTAACACCATAGTTTCATGGGGGTACATGTTGGATAGCCATTGTAGGAATTCTTCTAGGGTATTTGTGTTATTACCTGGGGGGTGATATAAATGCAGGCAATGAATATAGATTTAATTTTGTTAAGCTGTAGTTTGAGAACGAGAGTTTCAGCATTATTAAACAGGGGAGATTGTTGTGGGGCTAATGTGACATCTAGTGTATTTTTAAAGAGTACTGCTACTCCCTAACCTTTCCTAGACTTACAGTCTAGTCTGAGTATGTTGTAACCTGGTGGGATAACTTCATTGTCTTTAGTTCTCAGTTTTAGCCAGGTTTCTGGGAGACATAGCACATCAGGTGAGTAGGCTGCTAAGAGGGCATGAAGAGTATGGACCTTGTTGTTTATACTCCTGATGTTTAGGTGATAGGTCAGGAGAGAGTTAGCGGTCCTTGTAGTTGGTCAAATGTTAGAAGGGGTAATGGCCTGGGAGCTAGAGCTTGTGGGAGGGGTAAGACCACATTTTGGGTGGATGTCTCTATCCCTTATCAGAATGTATTGTACAGTAATTATTAGTTTCAGGGCTTTGCTAATTATTTTGTGATAATATCTGGTTTTGGGGGAGATTGACCATAGTCTGGCTAGTTGGTGGTTGTTAAGAGTGGAGAAGTCAGGTTTGTAGAGAGCTATGAGTTGATCTGTATTATTTAAAGTAGGAGTAGTGTTAGTTTAGGATATGAGGTGCTGAAAGCCAAGGCAGGGCTGATTTTCATAGGTGGTAAGGAGATATGGAACGAGCATTATTGGAATTAGTAACATTATTAGTCTCATTTTGATAGTTAACATAGCACTTGGCTGAGGTATGTTGAATAGGACTTTGGAGGAGAAGAGGATTATTACTTTTTCAATACCTTTTATTGAAAACATATAAAACTTTCTTCAACGAAACATGTAAGAATAAATATTTAGACAATAAGACTACTCTATAGCTTACTATTTATGTCTATGTTTAAGTAATGGTACTAACTAAGGAGAATACAAGCTATATCATGCATGATAAATAGCAGAACATGTAAACAATGGTGGCTCTTTGAAATGCTAGGACTCACTTTATCAGGTCCCAAAATGCTGAGACGGAGTGGTCCAAAAAACATCTACTAAATCCAAGATGACCATTTCTTGAAATATTCACTTTCATCTGAGGAATGGCGATTTCACAGTTAGTTTATCTATAAATTCAGGGGGTGGGGGTCGGAGAAGGTTCAGTATTCTCTCTCTCTCTTCTCTTGCATTTTCATTGTTTACACACAAAAAAGCCAATTAAATATCTAGTCCTTCTTTCTACAGAGGGTTCACCTGATAAGGAACAAAACATAAAATGACGATTTTGTTAGAAAATATTACACATAGACTAAACTAGAAGGATAAATAACCTTTATGTTATTTAAAATGATATGACCACATCCAAAAAGTCTTAAAAAGTTGTAATCAAATATGTATACAACAGTGATGTACCTATCAGGAAGCCAGGCTATTCAGAATAACAAAATAAAACTGTATACAACTGGGCCAACCTTGTATTCTTTTACTGTAGAATACTGCATGATGATTGAACTTAAGAGGAAAGTCAATAGCACACAGGTAAACAATAATAGACACTGTCTCTATAACTGAACCATCTTTGCATCTAAATTCAGTTTTGGAGGATCCAAAAAGTAATATATCTTGTTGGGTGTATGTGTTTTTCCCCCACATATTAACACTTAAATCATGAGTTAGAAGACCAACACTAAATTTCAGTCAACTTGAAGCAGCTGAATAAGTATCTCAGGTTCAATCCCAAAACCCAAATCGCACCAGATCATCCACATATATGTCAGTAAAGTTGAATGTCTGTCACGATTAAGGATCAGATGAGCTACAGTAATGAAAATAAAGGGCATAGTATGGATCCCGGGTACACTCACTTTAGAATCTAAGTAAAGTAGCTGACGATTTTGAACTTTGGTAAAATTAATGTTGCCATTTAAATAGAATGATCCCCATAATGGTATATTGCTCGAACAACCAAAGTCCTTCAATGATAGTAATGCATCATTATGTTCAATGGAATCAAATGCTTTTAAATAATCTACAAGTTAGCTGTACTGTTGTATTCAATTATGTCATGAAAGTTGAACATTTTCTGCTAAAGGTATATAGATGCTTCCAAGCATATGACCACATTCCAAATAATCTGATAATTGTTTGGAAAGAAGCTTTTCAAAATTTTTGGAATGCGGTGCTAGCAAAGTAATACTGCAATAATTTTAAATTCTGCCTTATTCTGCTTTTTATAAACCAGGACCGCAACAGAATGTTTCAACTAATTGCAATTATATTGCTTAAGAAAAAAAAAAACAGTAATTGGTCAAATGAAGTATTTAAGACCAGTTTTAATAAATCTCATGTCAGTGCTACCATGACTTTTAATAGGTCTGGTTTTACTAGTGAAATTTGCATATATTTTTTCCATGCATTATAGTGACCATAAAAACCCAGTTATTTTATCTAGATTTACAGTTTTTAATGTACACTGTCTGATTACTAATACTAAACAAATGTATAGGACTCCCCAGTAATATCTTTTCCAGATTTTAGCAAATCACTGTTTTGATCACCTTGGGCAAATACTTTGTTTTTTGGCTGATGAGCTAATTTGTAATAATCTTATTTTACCAGTATTCCTTGACTTTTCTGAAGCCTCTTTAACCAGTCGACCTGCTTTTTATTTCTACATAACCAATTACAGACATTGTGTAGTCTCTTAAAAGATTTCCAAGTCAACTTTGTTAGAGATTTAACATATATTTTAAATTTGTAGTCCTTTTGTATCAGCTCAAGACAATGTTTATTGACACATGGTGTATATACCTTACTGAACTTAATGAGAAACAAAGGAGTTACCCCATCATACATTTTACTAACCTACTAGTTAACAATATAAAAGTTTTACCTACATCATCACTAAAGAAAAGCATATACCAATCTAAATAATATAGTCTTTGGTTTGCCAAAAAGTTTGTCAGCTGCACAGCTTGTCAACATGCTACATGGCTTGCATTTTTAATCAAATGCATGGATTGTTATAGTCAAGTCATAGTTTTATTGACTGTAGCTGCACAGGGAAGTATCCACTGCAGTCACAGAGGTATAACTGTAGAGTTGATATATGAAAATCAATGGTTATGGGGGACAAGGGCTTGGGGCAAAACCCTCCAAGCAAGTGCCGTTTTTAGTGTAGTTTTATTTTAGTTGTATGCACAGGTGTGTGTGTGTTTTACATTTTAGTTTGTGTTATTAGGAAGCTGATAGCATGTTTTTGTGCATTTTGAAATTTATCTGACTCCTAATTTGAGATAAAATTAACTGTGTGTGTTTGTTGTGTTATGTGTGTGTGTATCTGTGTGTAATATATGTTACAGCATTATAGTTTTAGGTTAGGATTAGGTGTAATGTGCAACTTATTTGTGAAATTGTGTATGTTTCAATTGTTTGTATGATCAGTTGCACATGATATATTAAACCTATGATATGCATCTTTAGCACCTGTATAATAATAATTTATTTTTTATTCTTACTGGTCCTTGAAAAAATAGTTTTTGCGTATTGAATATATCAAATACTGGTAAGTGACCAGTAATAAATACAAATAAAACCTCATAATTCAAAACTTGATAATCATTGTTAATTAAAGCTAACATATCTGGTAGGTTTCTTTACTGAATAAAATAAATGTAAATCAGTTGTATCAACTGAAATATGATGGTTTAAAACTTGTATCATTTTTTTATTGAAATCATCAGAAACAATCCATGATTCTCCAGTTTACTTTCAAATTTAATGTAATTAATTAATTAAATGTAAACACATTTTCATCATGACTAAAGTATGTTTGCTGAACTAATTAGTCATGTTTAAACACATTTTTTTTCTGGTAGTAAGTAATGTTTAATTAATTTGGATGCAATTTATCCTATTCTTTCCATTCTACTGTTCTGTACTACTGAGTAACCTACTGGTCACAGAAGTACTGAAAGTCTATTATACCAATATTTATTAAGAATAATGCAATCAAAGTTACGATGAGCAACCTAGTGAAAAAATGTAGACTTCTTAGCAAGCAAGCTTTGAATATTAAATGTATCCCTGTAACAATGCCAATGTATTTATAAACGTGGAACTGTAATTGTCCTTACTCAAAAACTTCTTTCATATGAGCTGATGGTGTCAAAATCATGTTTTGTTTTTACCTTCTTTGAGAATGTGGCATTTTCTTCACATTAAATATACACTCGTGGAATTCAAGGTTATTCCTGTCAAACTTATGTTTCCTTCTTTAGCACAAGACTGTTTTCTTTTAATCATTTTCATGATCATGTTTTTTATATCTTTGCCACAGACTATAGCATTATCACTGAAATATTTGCATTTGTGATCCCCTGTATTATTTAACATATCACACGTTCTATGGTAGCAGCAGATCTAACCCTAAATATCAATCTTTTATGCTTCATCAAGCCTATTTGGTTACAGAAATGTATGGTGCTTCTACTGCCAGGGAGAGATTCAAGTTGGTGATGTCATGACATAATTTACCAGACACTCTTGCTCCATTAAGCTCAATTATTATGTCACACACTACAGGTACAGGTGCCTTTACTTTTGTGCAATTCTAACTGCATTTCTTATATATATGCAAATTCCAGCTTCTCTTGGAATTTTGTAAGTAAATGCTGTCACTACTGGGGAATTTATGCGGCCTGACAATTTTTTATATTGTGTTTACTAGAATGTTTTTAGCTCTTCTTCATCCTTCTTTCTCAGGTGGAAATAGATCCTTCTTTGAGGCTGGTACCAGGTCACATTAATGTCTATACATAGCTTGACTTGTTAGCTGTTTAGCTTTCCAACACCATTAATCAGTTTATGCAGTTTGTACTTCTGCTGTTCATTTATTTTCAACATTGTTCAGTATTAGTACAACCCATAATGTTTTGTCTGTGGCATACCTTAGCAAATAAGTCCATCTGCCTTATAAAACATTGAAAAGGCTTTTGAGACTTTATCCTTTGCTATTACTTTATTTTTTAATTTTTTCAGTTCCCTAGCCCCACATGACCAACTCTCTCCTCAGTTGCCCTGTTATTCAGACCACCATTCCATTCATCCCTCATATCGCTGCTTAGTGAGTGTAAAATTAAAAAAAAAACTGGAAAATAAAAAAAAAAAATAGAACTGTGTGCGTGAGTGTATGCGTACATGAGACTGCGAGTGAGAGCAATTGAGCCATTATTTTACACTCACTAAGCAGCGCTTTTTCAGTTTAGTGAGTGTAAAAGTAAAAGAAACATAAAAAGTGAGTGCATGTATGTATTTGTTTATGTGCGTTTATGTTTCTGAATGTGTGCCCGAGTGTATGTGTGCTTGCATGAATGAGAGCAAAAGAGAGTGAGTGAGTGTGTGTGTGTGTGTGTGTGTGTGTGTGTGTGTGTGTGTGTGTGTGTGTGTGTGTGTGTGTGTGTGTGTGTGTGTGTGTGTGTGTGTGTGTGTGTGTGTGTGTGTGTGTGTGTGTGTGTGTGTGTGTGTGTGTGTGTGTGTGTGTGTGTGTGTGTGTGTGTTACACTTGGTATCATTATATAGTTTAAGACTGACTGTAAACATGTTTTAAAGCATTTATAGAAAATGTCACTAAATCCATCAGGGCAGTGTGTACTCTGTTTTTAGCTCTGTGATAACATGCTCAGCTTTAGGGTTTGAATAAACATTTCTGGAGAAGTATAAGGAGCAAAATTGGCTAAATGTTTGTAGATGTCAAATTGATTGTCTAGAATTAGCTGAGGTGCATCTTTCTTTATACATGTACTAGAATGCTTTGAGAATATCCTCAGATTGAAAGCGTACCATTCACTTCTATTGATGTGATATAATTTAAAGTTTGATTTATTTGCAGTAAGCTAGCCAGAAATGATTGAAGTTCACTCGCCATTCTTTGCCAGAATTGTCAGAGTGAAAAAGTAAAAGATCTGAATCACAAAAAGATTTTAATTAATTCTTATAATTGACCAATTGACAATCATGACCAAAGTTAGATTGGAGTTCATCGTATAATTTTGAAATCTGTTGTTAAAATTTCTTATTTGACTTTCTTTAAACATCTTAATGTAGGATGACTTACTTATAAGCACTCCTTGCAGGTTTGACTTAAAAGCTGCCCATCTGATATCATATGAAATTATATTGTGATGAAGCACATTGAGGAATGAGTTAAATACAGAAGCAACTCACTCCTTAATGTCTGCTTATTGAAGGCTATTTGGATTAAGACTCCAGTTAATTTCTCTTTTATTGTTAAGTTGAGTAGTGATTTTTAGATGAATTAACAAATCACCAGAAAAATATCTCAGTTTGGACTTATAGGAGAAATAATATCTCATAAAGAAACCGGGCAATATGAAAAGGTGCTAGAAAAAGTAAAATGATAAGCTGAAAAGAAGATAAAGAGTTTCTCATTTAGATAAGCAACATAATAACGGTTAAACAAGTCATAAGCACAACTTTAATCACTTAAAAAAATTATATTCCTGATTAAATATGATATGGTAAAACCCTGTTTATTTTTAAATGATCCTTATGTCATGTTCTAGTCCCAAAAATTTTAGCCTAGTTACTGAAATTATCAAGAAATTTTGATAACTGAAAAAATTAAATTTAATCTCAGCATAAACTGTGGTTAACATTCAGTCAAAATATATCCAAAAAACATACAAGGAAAGCAGGAAGCCACGCTAGATCCACAAATCTATTTATTTAGTGCTTTTGTCCACAAATAACACTGGACTTTATCAGAATAACATCCTCACTCATTCCATGAATTTTATATAGTAAAATACAATTAAGAGTCCCTCCCCAACAAGCTCCAAAAATTACACAAACACAAGCAAATCCCATTTCAATTAAAGAAGCTGCCCTACCTAAATACCTTATGTTTTTAAACAAACAACCAAATGTCAGACAATCATGCAAAACATTATATATAAAAGTACAAATAATGTGACATAAAAGCAACATTCTATGAACACCATGCATTTAAACATTTAACTTAAAACCACTCATTTTGCAAAATATGCTGCTTTTAATTTCAGGAAGCTACTTAATGACAGAGCTTCATTAAGACCTGGACTAACTGTGGCATTAAGTTTTAACTGCCATTTAAGCTGCATAAATTCAAGGAAATCACCATAAGGACCCCATCTTTCATGAAGATCTACTTGGTCTATGGCAGCAAATCTAAACTCATGTTGTGGATTACCTTTAATGTACTTAACAGTGCATTCCTTTCATTCCCTTTTCCAGTATCATACACATGTTGGTAAATTCTCTTTCTCAAGCTAAACTTAGCTTTACCAAAATAGAATGCACAACACCTCTGACACAATGCTAAATAAACCACACCTTTGCTGCTACATGACCACATTTTTCTAAGCCTCACTCTTCCAAAACCATCAACAAAAAAGGCATCACCTTCCATAATAAAGGAACATTGAATACAATGGCCACATTTTCTCATGAAACCCTCATAAGCACCAGATGGACCCCTTTATAGTAGACTTTTAAAACAAAAATCCTTTTTATATACAATCCATGGTGTTTCCCCCACTATCTCCCTATATTCATCATCCAGACAGAGCACTGTCCAGTTCCTTTTCACTATGTTAGTAAGCCCATGAAAATTAGTGTTATAGGTAAGCACCAATGCTCTTTCAAAATTCCCCCTTCCCCATTTTTACAATGTGCATTAAGGCTCCCACCTTTTAGAAGGGGAGCAAAATGTCCTGTGGCCCTTTTTGTATAAACTTCAGCAAGAAGTTCCACCACAAACTCCTCTGGGTACCCCCTCACCATAAGCATAGATGTGAGTATCTCACACACTTTCCTGAATTCAGCCTCATCCAAAATCATCCTTGCCAAGCATACATATTGACCCTTGATTTATGATGATGAGGGTGCATACTACTATAATGGAGTAAGGTGTTAGAGTAGGTAGGCTTCTTAAAAATCTTGGATTCAAAAACCTTTTCCTTAATATTCTTCCTAATGGTAACATCTAAAAATTCACCTCATCCTGTTGAATATTACAAGTGAATTTCAAAAAATTAGTAGTCCCATTAAGGTATTCACAAAAGGCGTCCACAAAAAGTAAAAATAAACAGGAATAGGTGAAAGGTGCGGTACAAGAAAACTGTGTAAACTTGAAGTAAAAAACAAGTACCGAACCAACACTACTTGTTTATTAGTCTGAAGAAGCGATAGTGTTATCGCGAAAGTGCTTACTTTTATCACCTTCTTTTAAGTTCAGTAAGTAGAGTTTTTGCCTAGCCATGTTGGTTTGGTACTTGTTTTTTTACTTCAAATATTCACAAAAGGCATTCAGCTTATCCAAACTATCTTTCCAAAAGAAAATTAAATCATCTAGGTACCTACCATAAAATACCCAACAATGCCTGAAGTCAGAATTTAGAACAAAATTCATCTCCCAATGGGCCAACACAGCATTTGAAAACTTCGGGGCATAAATAGCCCCCATAGTCACCCCAGTGATTTGCTTAAAAATGTTGTTTTCAAAAGAATAAATAAATTATTTTCTAACACCAGTTCCATGAAACATCTAACCACATATGCTTTATCTACATCCATCTTTACATAACAACATAAATATTCATAAAAACATTTAACACCTAATTCGTTAGGGATAACACAGTAGAGGTCCTGTACATCCAAGGTGACAAACACCAATGAGTCATCAAACACCGCATTCCTGATTTTCATCAAGAAATCCCATGAATCTTTAAGAATACAAATGCTCTGCCTCAAGATTCCCTCTGTATGATGGTCAATATATTTCGCCAAACAGTACATTTTTGAGGTCTTAGCATCAACTATAGGACATAATGGTGGATTCATTACGGCCTTATGCACCTTTGGTATGCCAAAGATGGTAGGAGTTTTGGGGGTAGATACAGAAACATAATTAAACTCTTCCACTGTGATGACATTATTTAAGACCAGTGCATCTAAAACGAGATCAACTTTCCTGAAAGCTATGTTCATCTTATTAAGAGATACTTCTTCATACGTGTCAGTAAACAAGATAGTCATCATCTTATTAATACAGTCATGCAAGTCCATAATAACCAAACCTCCCCCTTATCAGGCTTCATCACTCTAAGTTGCTTATTATTGAGAAAAACCAACAATTCAGCCTCAACATTGTTTAAATTGGAAGTCTGAGTCTCATAATCAGCAGTCCTCAAAAATTCTCTAAACTCAAACTCACACATATTCTCAAACAAGGCCACCCTCCGCTGCATTGGGGGAACAAGCACACTTGGCCTTTTTAAACTATTATTTTACAGGGGCCCTACGCAACCACTTCTATTCCTAAACAGTAAAGCACAATTGAGCTTCCTAATAAACATCTTAAAATGCAGTAAAACATCACTAATATTTGCCCTATTAGTAGGCACAAAATACATCCCCATTTCCAGCAAATCAGCCCAACCTTGAGTGGTTTTAAGTTAAATGTTTAAATGCGTGGTGTTCATAGATAGTTGCTTTTATGTCACATTGTTTGTACTTTTATATGTAATGTTTTGCATGATTGCCTGACATTTGGATGTTTGTTTAAAATCATAAGGTATTTAGTTAGGGCAGCTTCTTTAATTGAAATGGGATTTGCTTGTGTTTGTGTAATTTTTGGAGCTTGTTGGGGAGGGGCTCTTAATTGTATTTTACTATATAAAATTCATGGAATGAGTGAGGATGTTATTCTGATAAAGTCCAGTGTTATTTGTGGACAAAAGCACTAAATAAACAGATTTGTGGATCTAGCTTGGCTTCCTGCTTTCCTTGGGTGTTTTTTCAGTCAAAATATATCCGTCTTGGTAATTCATATGCACTTCCATGATCTGCTGAAGAAACCACCCTCTTAACTAAAGTAACAAGGCCACAGCTCTTTGTTTTGATCTCTAAAGAAAAGATTGTGGTATCCATTTTTTCAAGAGGAATCAAATTATGAGAGAAACATTTTAGTTCTCTGTATCAAACAAGCATTTCTGTTTGTATTATATATAAGTGCCAAAAATGTTTTCTGTTAGAAGTTACCAGAATGCCATGTAGATTCAAGAAGGGCAGTTTGACTACATTATCACACAAACACCAATTTAAAAATTTTAAAATAAAATATGCATGTATGCCTGACCATTATCACATAATTATGATTCAAAAGCTATCATTTTTTTCATACACTGAACATCAGATTGCAAGAGTAATAGTAATGAATTTAATAAAAATAAATAAAATAGTGTTATGTGTATATTAGATGACCGATGCTACTTCAATAGCAGCTACAGCCAACCCACATGAGGATTTGTTCCTGTACTCCCCATACCTGGCTAGCTTGACAAAGCATAACTTGTATGAAATTCAGAAATTGATAAGCTCACAAAGTCTAAGGTATATACATAATAAACATCTTCTTTTCCAAGAACAATCAAGTAAATGTGACCAGACACAGGTTGTCTTTCACTCCCAAACTGGGAAACCCTTCAAACTTATCTAGCATCCCTCATCAAGACTGTTCATTGATTTATTTAATTTTTTGTTATGTTTGCCCTAAGGGGAAATGAGAAGTAACTGAGGAAAAGCAAGTTGTTTGTTTTTCCACATTTCAATAATGGTAGTGGTGACTATCTTATTCTAAGACATAGCTAATGACCCCCCCATGCTTTATACCAAGCATCTGTCTCATCCCACACGTATGATTCATTTCAGTCTAGAACTGAGCTAGAAAATCAAGTTCCGTCTTTTCTCCAAGCTAAGACAGCAATTAGCAATATATGGTGTCCAGTACTTCAACCCAAACACGTGAATCTCAAGTATGAAAAATCTTAAAACGCAACTTAGTTTGATAAAATTAAAAAAGCCCCCCCCCAAAAAAAAAAGTGGAAAAATACTCAGAAACACTTTAAAACACAAATTCCCCCAAAGCAGCTCAGAAGAGACTTAAACTAAGAGGAACCAATGGATTAGCACAGAAAACTTTTTATTCACTTTCGTCTACACAGACTTCATCAGAACAAACAGAAAAAGTAATCAACCATCCTTATATACATGAAAATTAATTCAATAAAACATCAAATAATTAAACAATTAGAATACTCATTAACCAATTAAATGAATCAAATACAAAAATCTCCTGAAAACTATAAATATTTTAACCAGTGTATAAATAATCAAATACCTACTTCTGTATTTTTAATCTTTGATCTTTTAAAAAAATTATATTAATAGAGTCATTTAATCCTGGTATAATATCAGCCCCCAATTTTAGTTGCCATAATGTCTCCCTCTGTTCAACCTTACTTCTGTAATCCCTCCTCCAAAGTCTTTTGGTACTTTTTCCAGAACAGCATTTTTTTTTATTTTCATGGCATGTCAGTTTATGTTTATGTACGGCATTATTAGTGTCTTTTCTTTTTATTGCATATAGATGTTTTTTAATCCTCTTTTTGCAAATTTCTAACTGACATACCTATATAAAAACAGTTGCATTATGTGCAAACAGCAATATAAACAAATTCCTTCAGAATTGCAATTAAAAACTCCAAAATGGCTATGGACCTATCTAAATGTCTTATAAACACAAAAGGTCCTTCTGAGAGAAATGTATAAATGGAGCAACATCCACATTTGTACATACCCTTTCTTCTATTAGACATCACACCCACAGGCAAAATCTTACTAGAATCATTTTGTAAGAACCTTTTAATATTATAATTATTTCTAAAAACAAATTTAGGAGTGGTCCCTACAACCTTAGTCGACTCAGCATTTCCCTCTGATTTTCCCATTCTTTTTGATGATGAAACAAATGTCATTATTATCCGCAGTCATATCCAAGCACCATGCAATATAATGGTCTGTAATTCTGACTAATCAACTATACTTGTCATAGGTGTAGTCAAAATAGGTGTAAAGCAGGAATTTCTGTTTGATTTAATTTCATCTGTTTTTTGCTAAATTTTCTTTGCTATGCCCTCTACCAACAAACATCAATGTCATAAAAAATACTTAATTTTCAAACTAAATATCACTAGTAGACATTCTAGAGCCCCTTATAAATTGTCCTCTAGGAATATTTTTCTTAATGAAAAATTGGTGATTAATGTTAAAATGGAGGTAATGATTGGTAAAAATATCTTTCCTATATATTTTGTCTACCAAATTTACCTTCCAAACCATTCCACTAAATTCAAACATCTAACAAAATTCACTTGTGTACCTAGATCACTTAATATAAACTGCAAAAGATCAGACTTTGCAGTTAAATTATTAAAAAAAATAATGTTCTCCTTATTCCCTTCTATAATAAAAAACAAATCAGCCACAAACCTATAATAAAGCACAGCATTATAAGATTTTATTAAAGGGGTTCAAACTACATGTTCCCACTACCTAAGAACTAGATTGGCGAACACAGGGGCAGCTGCTGACCCCATGGCTACTCCTCTAATCTGTTTGTAGATTTTTTTGTTGAACAGGAAAAAGTTACTGATTTATGAAGTTGTGAGGATAAAGTAGATTCACAAATTAATATTGATACTACATTTGTGGTCACAGCTGACATGCTGAAGTATTCAGTGTATAAATGGCGATAACTGTAGAATGCTGCTTCTGACATTTGCACCAGCTCACTATAAGTAAAAACAAACATTTAAAAAGCAGCATCCTTCAGTTCTTATAGGAGGTCTCTTTTATGTTCCAGTTTTTAGCTTTAGAACTTTGAAACTTTTTTTTAATTTGTTTGCTTTCCTAGAGAATCAGTGTATCCTGACTTGTATCTATTTGTAATGTGTTCGACTTGCACACATCAAAGTATTTTCTACTTTCTTGAGGGTGTTTTGATTGCTAATTGTCTAAGCTTTTCAAAAGTATTTTCCTGTTCTGCAATCAATTACCATTCTCTCTCACATTCCAATACATTTTAATGGTAAACTCACATCAGATGAGTTTAGAATAAGCTTTGAAAGCTATTGTATTCAAATGCTACTAATTTCAAACATTAAGATATAACCTCTGAACAGGAAGCCAAAGAAGTCCAAAAAAGCACTGAACCAAAAAAAATAAGTAGTATTATTATTTTTTATTAAGAGGAACTTTGCTTCTTGCGCCAGAACTGCTTTTTAGAAGTAAAAGCGCCCAACTTTTTTTTAAATACAGTAAAAACCCATTTCAAACCAAGTGGAACAGATATTATATAAACCATTTTTTTGAAAGATTTATATAGATAACTTTTATATTTTAAAATGACAGAAATATTACAGGCTCTTTTTAGCCTTCAAAAGGCATTTAAAAAGTGTTGCCATTTCAACTTCCAGTACCAACTTTAACCAAATCATCCCCATAAAACAAAAAAAAAACCCCGTCATGATCAAGGATATGCAATGCTTCAAAGAGCATTTTTTTTTTTTCAACATAAAATGCAGGACAACAGTTACAAAATGCAATGTAAACTACTGACCTAGTGTCATGAAGATCTTATGTTTGATGTGAAAATTTTCTTATGACATGTTATTAACATATTTATTGTGTGTAATAATGAAACTGGTCTTGAAATCACGAGTTGGAGTAAGTTGGCCAAAAGAAGGACTGCTGGATTCATGTGAAAAAAATCCAGGTTCAATACTATGAGAGGGTGTTTCTGAATTAGGTTGTTGTGAAGGTTAACAAGTTTTTTAATAATCCAAATAAGATCTCACTGACTTTAATCCTCCCTTTCCTAAAAATACCCTTTAATCCTGTTGTATTGACCTGATGTCTTAGAGAGAGATGAAATTTCATAAAGCAGGAGTTCAAAACATAGACATTAAGATATAACCTATGAGCATGCACCATGGAACACACATCTAAGATATAAAGTGATTCAATACAAAATCCCACAAGGCAGCCCTCCACACAGTCCAATATCCTAGTCGATGGTGAGTCCATATTGACATACACCAGTGCACCACTCACAAGGTTGTGTAAGGAAAGAGTCATAGTTAGATGCCTGTTAAATGCTAGGATTCAGCACATCACACATGCACTCTAGTCTCTGCATTCAGAAATATGCATATGGAATACTTGTAGTGCAAATTGGTATAAATGGTTTGAGACATACCATCCTGGACATTATGAAGATGGATATGCTGGAGCTCTCAGAATATGAGTCTGAGGCAGGTATGAGCACAGCCTTGAGCAGCATTCTATGATAACCAAGAATGATGCCACAATACCAACAAAAGATTATTGACTTTAACAATTAGATTTGCTTCTGGTGTCATTCAAAGGGGTACCATATATATCTGCCTTGGAAGAACAGTCTTAATTGCTTTGCCAGGGTTGGCCTACACCTGTCCTTCCAAGGATTTTGTATATTTGCTAACACCCCATAGTGCCTTTTAAGCAACGTCACTGTTCTAATGTTTCCAACATAACAAAACAAAATCCAGGTAATATAAAGGTATTGCTGCTCAATTGCAGGAAAAAATCAACTCCTTACATGCACTCCTAATCCTGAAAAACATCAATATATACATTTTCACAGAGACTGTTTCAAGATTGATGACAGCACTCCACTGTTGCTGGATTTCAATTCCTTCCACATGGTCAGGATGACTGCTTTTTATTAGGGCATTAAAAGTGTCAGTGTCTCTATCTTCTTAAAAATAATTTTGCCTCCAGAATCCTTAAACAAGATAATGACCCTGATCACTGAGTCCAACTTACTATAAACAAAACTCTTTATCATTTTATTGCTAAATAAAGCACTCCCATATCCTCATCAGCCCATGCTTCCTACCTAACTAATATAGAAACCCTGTACATTAAGCCAAATGCCATTCTCCTAGGGTACTTCAACTGCCCCTCCATCAAATGGGAGACTTATAGATCCTCAAACACATATGCTCAGAAATTCCTGGACTTCATCAATGCAAACTCTCCAGATTAGTTAGTCCACATCCCAGTCAGGGACAATTAAATCCTAAATTTACTCTTAAACCTGGAACAGCTTTGCTCCCCATAAATTGTTACTTTCTCCCTGGTCATATTGGACCACAAATATGTATCATTTAGTATGTGACTGAAGCAGGAAGCCTCTCCCAATACCTCAGTAGTAAAGAGATTATGCCAAAACTATTCTACTAAAACTGTGTGATGACCTGACCAAATTCAAAATCCTTCCTCAAACTCCACTGCATATGTAGAAACCTTTGTCTCCAAATTGTTTGCACCTGTAAATAGCTAAACAGACGCATGTCTTCATTTAAAGCATATGGTGAACCTACCTATCTTTAAAATTCTACTTAAATAAATCCCTCTCCCAAACCTGAATATGCCCCTACAATGTCCCTGATTAGCACCAACCTTTTTCCTCAAAACCTCTCTCCTCTTGTTTCAATCTTTCTCATTTATTCTTTGTAACCCAAACAATGAATTTAATATTTTCTCTATTCTAATCAAAATTTCGCACACTTTTAAATTAATGCATGCTGTCCTATTTCTCTTTTCCTGTATTCTAATATGTGATTTGAAGTTTTCATGAATTATTTGCTTCAATTCCCATATTGCTGAAATTACTGTTGCTCTTACAAACATTTGTGATATGTCTTCACATTTTGTTCTGCTATAAAGCTATAATCTCTCTAAGCTGTAATCTAATATAATTGTGGAGCTTTTCTGTCCAGGCCTCCACTGCAAAGGTGTTTGCTTATCATCCCAGTTGGACTGTTATAGTAAACAAATGCTATATAAATAAATAAAAATAAAAATAGAATAAATAAATATGCCCCCATTTGAAGTAAATGTAATGCAACATTTAAGAATAAACCCCTGTAGTGGAACTCAAATATAAACAGACTGGATAATGAAAGAAAAAACTCATTGCATGCAAAAATACACTTAATTCTCAAGATGCTAAAAATGCTCTTACTAAACTAAACAGTGAACTTCAGACCCTGATCAAATCGACCAAGGAGAGCTAGAAAGTAAACTATCCACCCAGCTGAAGGATAACCTCAAAGTATTCTTTAACTAAGTTAGAGACTTCAGAAGCAATGTCCAGCACTGCACAGAACTGACAGTAAATGACATCACATACTTGGATGCAGATGACAAAGCCAATCTACTAGTGCACACATTTATCTCTAACTTCATCACCCACATCTACACCCCCTCACATCTTCCTAGTACAAGTCCTGGCACTACTAGAACCAAGAACACTATTTCCATGGGCCAGATAACCTACTATGTTACCTACTGGTCAGCCTGAAACATGACTTTTTAAACCCCCTACAGAGGCTATTTAGTGTAAGCCACCAAACAGGCTTTGTGCTCATTGAATGGAGGACAGCAACATTCAACCCCTAGAGCAAAGTTAGAGTGCGAAAGGATCCAGGTAATTACAGATCCATAAGCCTGACCAGCCTTATCTGTAAGGCTATGGAAGGGATCATTATGGGACTAATGTTTAATAATGTAGGCAACCTGTTAATCCAGGTCGGTTCAATTTCATAAAGTGCAGATACTGCCTTCTTAATGTGGTTAATTTCTTCAAGAAATCAGAAAACAGAGGCAATGGATGATAGCAAACCAATGCACTCCACATATCAAGACCTCACGAAGGTGTTCAACACCATCACACACTTGGATATCATGGATAAACTCTCCCATCAAAATATAAGTCCCTATGTAACTCATTGAATAGCAAACTGTCACACAAATAGAACACAAAAAATTTGGAATTTGGGTAGGTGGCACCACCTTCTCCAAAAGGCCTGTCGCTAGCGGTGTACCCCAAGGTTCAGTCTTTGGACCATTCTTCTTTGGTATTTACTTCTCAGAGGTCAAAGCAAATCTTAAGAGTTTTTGGCTGAGCAATTTTGCACATGGCTGTTAACTTGGTGCCATTATAAATTCCCCAGAGGACACCAATATCCTCCAAAAGGTTGTTTCCCAAACAAATGGCTTGTGCCAAGGCCATGGACTGAAATTAAATGCTAAAAACATATAATAATATCAATCGGCAAGCATGATTTCCATGCAGTTATCACATTGGCAGCACTGTCTGAAAATTGATTATGTAGTCAGAGATCTTGGAACCTATGTATGTCAAAAATGAACTGTCGTTTGAACACCACTTATCCACTATTTTAAAGAAGTCCTTTTTCATCATGCAGCTTTTATCTAAAGCTGTAGTCCAGGTCCAGAGATGTAATTGCTCCACTCTACTGTCCTCTCATTAGGCCAACCATTGCATATAATGCCTTTTTTGGTATGCACCTGTCCAAACATTTGTCACAACTGGAATGGCCACAATGCCGTCTCACTAAAAAACAAGGGCCTAAATCATTAATAAAATGTGGCCCATCTAAACCCCATTGTCCCTCTTCTCGCTAACATACAGATAACTAAGAAGAGACCTTTTCCTCACATGCAGAGTGTCATCTGTCCCTTTCCTGTCAGATCATTTGCATGTCCAATAGTAGTGTGAACATGGGCTCAAGGGATCTCATTTATTTTGCAACATTAATAGTACATGCAGGTTGGATAGATATGTATCACAGAGAATGCCTCTGCTATGGAACCATCTTCCACTTCCCATAAAGTAAAGGACTTTTATTACTCTATTCAAACATAATTTGGACAACTGGATGGGAAACTGTAAATTTGCCCATTAGTTTAGCACCCATGGCCACCATGAATAGGGGAAATAAGTTAATGTCCCAACCCTCTGGGTTATTCGTATACAAATAAAAGGGTAGAAAAAATTAAGATTGTAAGGATAGGCTTCTTAAGATCCTTACAGATTAATAGCCTGGTAAGTACTTATGAGACCGTGAGCTATTTCTGATTTGCAAACCTTTTGCACTAAAGGTCTAATCCAACAACACTGCTGACTTCTGTATGGAAAGAGTAAAACATGTAAGATAAATCTGTAGATTAAACTGTGAGACTGATTCACTTATTTTCACCTGTTAATTGCATGAACAATTTTAAGATAAAATCCATAGCCAGAAATGGCATTTCAGTTCATTTTCTTAATTAAATACACAAAGGTTTGTAGGTTCCTAGGATGTTACTAGGTTACTGACCCAAGGTTCTTTCCAAGCCTAGCCATTAAATCCCAGTATAATACTAGAGAGTTATCGTCTATGCCCAAGGTTTTTCTAGAAAGGACTACCCATGTCCAGGACAGAAGCCAGGGCAATCTTCTGCAAAAATTTATGGTTTCCCATCCAGTTATCCAGTTTGTGCTTAAACAGGGTCATGGAGATGCTCTACTTGATATGGATTGGAAAACTATTCCAGAGGAGTGGCAACCTCTGAGAGATGTCTCTCCAGCAGATCTTGTTTATGTTGCAGGCAAGATTTACGTCCCTGGAACAGGTGACTCTAGTCTCATTTGACTTATGGATGTGCAGAATTTCCATTAGATTTGGGTTAGAGATAGCCCTGTAAACCAGACATAAGTCGCCTCTAAGTAGTCTGTATGCTACTGAGTACAGTGACAGTGAATTCAGTCTGTCTGTATAAGACATGTGCTGGAAACCCTGAATTTTCTTAGTTAGAAATCTCTGAGGTATTTCAAGTTGATGCTGGTGTCTGGTATGGCACATCCAAAGGGAGCATTATGTTCAGTAATAGGCCTGATGAGGGATGAGTACAGGAGAGTTACAGCCTCTTGCTCTTGAGGCAATGTCTTTGCTAATCAGGTGAGTGACGTAGAATGCCTTCCTCACCACAGTAGACACATGGTGGTTAGTTGAGGTCACAGTCAACCTGTGTTCCCGGATCTCTCACTACTGAATTGGTACTTGGGGTATTATTGTTTATTTTATAATCAGCAGGGACATTGTTTTTACAGAAGGGAATGATGATGCATATTTTAGCATTTAGTTTAAGACCATGGCTTTGGCACCAGTCATTGGTCTGTGTAAGCATCTTTTGAAGTATGCTGACATCGCTAGGGGATTCAATGATAACACCTAATTTGCAGTAATCCGCAAACTTGATTAGCCACAGCCCCTCAATTTTGGCCTGAATTCTTAGAAGTATATGCTAAACAAGAGAGGGCCCATCACTGAACCTCGGGGGATCCCACTAGTGATAAGTCTGCTGGTAGAGATAAAGTCTCCCACTTTGACTGAGTGTTGTTGACCTGTGAGCCAATTTGCAACAGATGTGACAACATATGGGTTGATATTCAACTGGGTTAGTTTGTTAATGATGCATGAATATGGGATAGTGTAAAAGGCCTTGGCCAAGTCAAGATAGGCTGTGTACATGACTTTGCCCTTGTCTATGCCTCTGGTCACGTTCTCGAAGAAGTCCACCAGGTTTAACAGGCATGACCTGCCCTTGACAAAACTGAACTGCAATGGATCCACGGTTTGCAGGTCACCTATATTCTTATTCATGAAGTCCATGATGATTTGTTCCGTTGCCTTACAGATGAGGCAGGTTAACTTAAGAGTCTATAGTTAGCTGTGTCTGTTGCGGAGCCACCCTTTTGGTGGGGGATAACAGTCGCTGTTTTCCATTCAGTGGGGACAAAGCCAGTACTCAAGCTGTGGTTGAATAGAGTGCCTAATGTTGTAGCTAGCTCTTGCTTTAGAACATTAAGAATGCAGCCCGGGATGCCATCTGGTCCCATGGAGGCTGTGTTCTTAGCTTTGGAGAGAGAATTGATGACTTGCTGTTTGAGATGCAGGGAGGAAGAGATGATGAAGACATGGTTTGTGGTATGCTTGGGGGGACGGAGGGATGACATTTTCACCATACCTGTCTGCTAGCAGCTTTACAATTTCTGCAGGGTCAGTGAGTGTGGTGCCATCCACACTTAGTTCGAAACACATCTGAGTCCTACCTTTTAGGTTGTGGACGTAGCTGAAGAAAGCCTTATGATTATTCTTGACTATGGTTGTTTCATTTTTCTCATAGTTGCTCTTTGATGACTTTATGAGTTGTCTTATTTGCTTATTTAGGCTGCGGAGGGTGCTTTTCCAGTTCTGGGATCTCACTTTTGTATTTTTAGATGGCAGCTTCTTTTGCTTATTGTATAATTTATAAATGCTAGATGTCCACCAGGAAGATTTGTTTTTTCTTGAAGATCTTGCTTTAATCCTATCTGGCACAGCTATGTCTATATATCTGTGTAGATGTTTATACAAGGTATCAGTGTATACCTTAGTATAGCCATCAATGCCATCTGTGGAAACTGGGGCTTGAAAGTTGATTATACCTTCTCTTAGGAGGTATAGTTAGCTTTGGTGAAGTATTTTAGCCTGATTTCTCCTTTGGGGAGTTCTGGGTGCTAGTGGTACTTCAAAAATGACTGATTTATGGTCAGATTTAACCAGTGCGGGCCCTACACTTGAGACGTTGCATCAGTCACTCATATTAGTGAGGACCAGGTCTAGAATTTGGAGCCTCTTATGGGGTGGTCCACTATTTGTTCCAGGGCATTTGAGTTAACAAAGTCCAGGAACTTTTGTGCGAATGAATTTGGGCTCATATAAATTTCCTATTAATGGAAGGATAGTTGAAGTCACCCATGATTAGGGTGTTAGGTTATACCTTAATTGTCCCAAGTAGGTCTAAATAAGCTGTGTGGGCAGCTTAGTTTGTGGAAGGGGACCTGTAACTGATGATGACCTGAAGGGGGGAGTCTTACCCACAGTAATTTGAACTTGGAGTAGCTTCATAGAGTTTTCTTGTCTAACCAATCTAGAGGTGTAATTATCTTTAATGACGATAGATACTCCACCTCCTTTGGTTCTCACACCTTCAATATGTGGTCTGAAAATGTGGAAGACATTGTAGCCTTGCATGACTGGGGTACTTTCTGTAGCCTTGAGACAGGTTTCTGTGACTGCACAGACATCAGCATCTTCCAGGGAGAGGAGTGTTTCCAGAGAGTGCAGTTTCTGATTTAAACTCCTAGCATTTAGCAGCGTGACCCTTAGTTTTTTTGTGTTTGATATTTTCATGTCAGGAATTTTGTTATTATGACTTTGTCTAAAAAAGTGTTATGGGGGAGCCAAATGCCTTAACCAGCAACCAAAAGCCTAGAGGTGCATGGTGAAGACCATCTCTGGCAAAGCAGAGGGGTCTGTCCACCATGTCATTCCAAGCTGACAGGAACAGGATCCCCTTAGAATGACACCAGAAACTAAGCCAACTATTGAAGTCAATCATTTTCTGTTTATATTGTGGTATCATCCTAGGCGAGGGTAAAATGCTGCTCAAAGCTAGGGACATACCCGTGTGGGACACATATTGAAACAGATCATGTCTCTCTTTCATATAGTCCAGAAAGGTACATCTCAAGTCATTCATACCGACATGAACTATGACAAAGTCATAACGGTACTTGTGGTTGAGAGACTTGAATGCATGTGGGATCTGGTGAATCCTTGCGCCAGACAGGCAGCTGACCGTCACCTTCTCCTTGTTTAACCTGGAGAGTGGGGCATCTGTAAGTCTCACTGTAGAGTCACCTATAAATAAAACATTTGGAATAGTTGTGCATTGCCTTAAGGGCTTATTTGGTGAGACACAGGTGCTAGTGTTTTATGTGTATTGGGTGCTTTGGGTTTTGTGTTAGGTGTAGCATGTTTGTATTTTCAAAGTCTCTGGTGTTTAGGTAGGCTTCTGGAGAGTACCTCTGCAAATGAAGACTTATGTGCAGGGTGCATATTATGAACAGGAGTCATGGTGTGTGTGCTGACAATCTGTTTAGTGTTGCTTTTCTGGGCATGAGAGAGCAGTGATTCCATATTCATAGTGCAGGAGCATCTCTCGCAGATTGTACTTGAGTAGTTTAGGAGTAAGGGGTTGTCATTGTATAAGAAGCAGTTACTACACTGCCTCAAAAAAACAAAATCCACCAGGCTGGCAGGAGAAACAAAGGGAAACTGACAGTCCATAATGCAAGGTTTGAACTTGGTATTTCAGCAGATAAGGAGAAAAAGATGGGGGTGTCCGGCAGTGAGTTATTTTAGGTTGACTAACCTATGGGGTATACAGTAGAAGGCCTATAAAAGAGGGGATCTATAGCATCTGATGTTGATACGTAAGAGGTAAAATCTCTGCTGGGTGGTTCATGGAATAGCTGTGAGATATTCAAGAACTGCTCTGCTAAATAGCAGCCACTTCTAAGGGAAAATACTTCTACTGGTGCTTTTGCATCTGTAAATGCCAGGAGTTACTTCCTTTTCCTGGCGGTGTGCAATGGTGCGCTACACACAAGCAAGATCAAAGCAGGTAATACAAAGAAACCAATGAAAAAGCTCAAACTGAGCCCTACACCAATGAAATAGCTCAAACTGAACCCTGAACCAGTAACCTTGAATTAGATAGTCCTACTGTATGCTCCTGCCACAAGGGTAAAGGGGGGCTTCTCCAAAAAAATTTGGCCTGATTTTTAGTGCCCAGTCTACAAACAGAACTGAATTCAGCTGGTCTGAATCCAGTCTATACAATGGCCAACAGAAGTGCAATGGAACAACAGAAAAATAAACAGGATTTTTTTAATTAGGTAAGAAACAGTGTAAAAAACAGCACAGTTTTTCTTGAATTATGGTAAACCAGGCATTTTACTACCTCAGCATTTGTGGTACAGAATTGAATGGTGCCCTTCTGGTGCTGTGCACAAGAATAATAATCACTTGAACTGAGTAATGTAGTGTTGTTGTTGTAATGACCTGCAATTAAATGTAGGGAAGAAAAGAAATGACACATTCAAACTGCTTCATCACGGGCAAATATTAAATTACTATTGAAATTGTTTGTTTGTTTGTGTCTTTCGGCTTTTCCCAGTTAGGGGTCGCCACAGCGGAACTCCGGTCCGCTAATGATTGGTAGCTGATTTTTACGTGCCGAGTTACCAGCCCCGACGCACAACCTTCAACGAAGGTACGCCCATTCACGCATGTCTCCATGCAGAAGACGCTCTAGCTGAGAATCGAACTGGACAGCGTCTTACTGTGAAGCGACAACGCTACCGCAGCACCACCACCGCGGATTAAATTACTATTGAAATAGTATTTAAAATATCCCGGAAATGATTTTTCCACATAACTGTGAACAAGTAAATAGGTAAGACATAGGAACATACTACAAACTTGTGGTGAACAGCAAGCTTTTACAGATTCTGCTTCCCTTGTGGCATAATGTAAAGTATTAGTAGTGAGGAGACAGATAGAGTGAGACCCATGGAGCAAAACAGCACAATAGTTAGGCAAAGACAAGGAGTAATGACAAAACATGGAAAACACTGAATGTGACTGAAGCAAGCATATGAGAGATTCTACAAAAAAGGCAACAGTAAGGTTGAAAGCAATAATGTGTGTAAACTGGAGCTTTGAAATCAGTCCAGTACCACTAATCCAAGACATCAGGTTTGGCTGGGAGAACTCAGAGGAGCTATAACTAGTACTAACAGTGAAACTAAAGCTTAACACATGACTACGGGCAGTGCCATGGACAGCATAAAACAACATGCAACTTAAAAGTGCAGTTCAGAGGTAGTGCAAAAAACTTCTGCCTATCATCATCAGGTAACAAATCACCTCAAACAAATCCTGTCATAGTACTTCCATGTATAAGCAAATGATATTTGCATTTAGGCTAGTGTATTTTATGTCTTGCCTTATCATTCAGCTCTCCTTTCCGGAATATATTTTCCACATATAGTATGTAACTGAGTAAGCTATCAACATTTAAAAATAGTTTACCCTAATTCTGTAGCATAGATGGTTAAAGCCACCTCTACAACTCAGATGACAAGGGATTTGTTAGTGGTTTAGGCACTACACAGCCCTTGAAGTGGAGGATGGGTTAGATTAGCTTATATCTGCTTGACCTTTCTGGGGGAGGGAGATAAGGGAGGAGGTGGTTGTTCCAATTGGTCATTTGCTTCCTTGCAAGTTAGTGCTTGCTTATTCGCAACAGCCATACGACCAGGGGACATGATGTTGGTGATATCGAGACAGTTATGGCAGTTCTCAGAATATTTGTGTATGTGCATATGTTTGTGTGTGTGTGTGTGTGTGTGTGTGTGTGTGTGTGTGTGTGTGTGTGTGTGTGTGTGTGTCTCAGAGCACATGCATCTCATGCAGAGAGCATAGGACACCCTTTTTGTGATGCAGCTACCCACATCAGCCACTAGGGGTAAGTTTAGGGCCATGCAAACAGAAAACCCTAGTGGCTGCATGCACAATGTCACCATGAATGGCTGTCACCCAAGAGGTGAAAGAAGACTGATTAATACTGAAACTTCTTGATGGTCAGCAGGCAACAATAAGAAAAAAGTTAAAAGTAGTATGAAATCACACTTTCATACTAATTGCAACTATAAAGACATTATTGTTACTTTATACAACCATATAATCTAAAATTTTCCTCCCAGTTATAACATCTGTAATCTGTAAGTAATAAAAAAGTAGCTTACACAGTACACAGTAAATTTTATTTCCCTTATCCCTTCCTTTCTTATAGCACCTGCTAGAGAGACAGATATATGTTCCAGAGACTACCACTTCACTGGAACAAGTTCCCCATCCATGTGCAGTAGAGTCCCTCCCTAACCCAATTTATGTGTAACTTGGTCAATTGGATGGGGAACAGGAAATTCATCCCTGGTTTGGCAACTGTGTCTCTAATGGATACAAGCAACCTCTACATTTTTCATCTCCCAAGCCCTCCTTGTTAATGTTTCATCCCCAAGCACCTGATTATAGTTATCAAGGGTACCAGAACTTGTCAGAGAGTTGGAATGCATGGCTAGGCTTATAAAGGCCCTAGTAGTCTTAGCCTGTTACATACCTATGAACCTAAGAACCTTTCTTCCAATAAATATTTTTTATTATTTTACTTTTATTTTTTTCTGTTTCCTTTTACTCCTGTTTAACTACAAACACAAACAACTTGTCTCATGCCCTGCTTCATACTTAGCTTGTTATTGCTCAAAAGATCTTGATTTAACTTACCTTAAATACACTTCTTATTTTCTTATTAAGTAACATCTATGCTTTTCTTAGTGTCAGCCAGTTAGAATTAAACATGTAAACCCCTGCAGCTTGTCACTCATATGGTATTCATTTCTCTAACACACATCTTAACAACTAATAATGTGTTTATCTTGTCACTGCAGTGTTTTTAGACGACTGAAACACTTGCTATAGTACTGTTATCATCCCCATTATCCTTACTATGTACTTTGTCTCTTAATTCTCTCAATTTCCCCTTCTACGTACTATATGCAATATCATGTGTATAATCTGCATAATTATATACTACTGCATTACTGATAACTAGCTACTCTTATAAACGATTTGCTGTGTTACTAACCTCTGATTTATACCAGTCATATTTACTTAACTGTATACCACAATATTTTATGGGATACCAGTATGCAAAAATGATGTAATTGTAGACATCTCTCTCTCTCTCACTCTTCTGCCCATTATGCTATGAAATGGCACTTAGTGGCAACAACAAGGACAGTAGTCCTTGTTGCTGATTCATTATAGGTTTATAGGTAAGTACTAGGCTAGATGCCCTCATGGATCATTTTAACCTTAGACAATTTCCCTTTTTGTGCTCAAAATAACATATCCCATTTGGCTATAAATTGGGCTTACCTATCCCATAGTCGATAATTATACCTTACCTGTAATGAGAATAAATCGGATCTTACCATAGATAATTTGAGGGGACCCATACATGGGATTTATCTTTTGAAATAATGAACATAAGTGCAAAATGCCTTGTCACTGCCTTTGACCTGGGTAGCTATTTTAGCCTCAAATTTGGCTTTGGTGAATTTTATTAAGCTCCTGAGTTGTTTGGTTATTTCAGTGAGAAGGGTTCCAACATTCTCTACTTAATTTTGGTCAAAATTATTTTCCTTTTAATATAGAGCTTGTTGATATTGTGGTTTCACCATGCATATTTCTTTTGGAGTTTAACTGCACTTCCTCCTATAGAATACAGCTGCATTAACAAATTCTGTCCATTTTATTGGACGAGGTTGTTAGGCCTGTGCCCCGACCATACACAAATGCTCTGACACCTACAGCTGATTTAGAATAGTCAGTCTGTCTACTACATGTCTTTGAAACTGGGAGGAAAGCAGAGTACCTAGAGAAAGGCCACATGAACATGGGGGGATATGAAGATTCCAGACAGAATTGACCTCAGCTGAAATTCAAACCAGAAAATCTCTTGCTGTGAGGTAACAGTGATACCTGCTGTGCCTATGCCACCCTGATTTTAAATATGTAACTGCATAAGTATGTGTTGCTGATCTGTGGAGTGTTTTCTACAGGTAGCCATTGTAAATGAACTCTGCCCTCTAACCTGGTCAGCAACTTGTAATAACTACTACTACTACTACTACTACTACTACTACTAGTACTACTACTACTACTACTAGTACTACTACTACTACTACTAGTACTACTACTACTACTAGTACTACTACTAGTACTAATAATAATAATAATAATGATAACAATAATAATGATATGCAGAAAATACATTTATCTAATAACCAATGATAATTTTCTCTGCAAAAAGTTGCAGTTTCCTGGCCAGAATTTTAGTAGCAGCTAAGACACCAAAAATAAACAAACAAGCCAATGAAATTAAATAAATAAATAAATATAGAAATAAAGAAAATAAAAGTAAATACATTTGACCATTATGAAATGGCAAAGCTGCACAATGCTACGTACTGCATCCTTTGCTAGAGAGACAGCTTATGCCCATTCCTTATAATTTGCTTATTTATTTAACATTGTTTACTGGTTTGGGAGGCAGGTTCATGGGCTTTTTTCAGCCAGGGTATGACACTGCTTTCAATTTTACATCATGCCTAATTTCAAAAAAGATCTCCTAAGTTCCTTAATCAGCATGGCCTAGTGAGGATATGTGGAAGTCAACTCCATATTCCAAATTCCAATTGCTCTTTACTATGTTACAAGACTTGGAAAAGATACATTAGTGTAGCATTCCAATGTATACTTACAGTACAGTAGGTTATCACATTAAAAGTCAATGAGCCATTCTGATATTGACAGGCGCTCCCCTGTAACTCAACTGTGGAACTGAAGGCATTACATTGGGAAGAATTAACAATGTTTTGTGTTAACCCTGGTGATGGCCAGAACCATGTGCAGTGGTGATACATTCCTTTTCATACACAGAGGATGACTGGAACTGAAGGCATTACATTGGGAAGAATTAACAATGTTTTGTGTTAACCCTGGTGATGGCCAGAACCATGTGCAGTGGTGATACATTCCCTTTCATACACAGAGGATGACTGCAAAACCAGTTTTAATGCAGATTTTGTGCACTGTAGCCGCTCACCATCACCGTATGCTATTTATTATTTCTCAGCAGTACTTCTCCATGAACAACATAGCCTGCCTTGTCATGTCTGCAATACTGGTGTTGACACACAGGTGGCATTAAGGAAATGGCTGCATTTTGGGGACCTTTGGGGTTACATGGCAAGCCTGCATGACTTTAAACTAAGCCATGAATAGGTAAACAGGCCCACTAATGTATTACATATCATATAATTAACATATAATATAATAAGGCCCATTACTTGTCCATGGTGTTATGTGCCATATACAGTGCAGTGATCCTAGCACAGACTCTCATATTGTATAGGTATTCTCAGCCCCCACAGATCAATGTCATTCCAGAGAGAACAGCATTATGGGTACCAGATAACAATGAATGACAGTGGAAGCCCCATGCCATGCTATCCCAGACATTTTGGAATGCAGCCATCGATTTGCATAGTATGAGATTGCATATTCACATAACAACCATTAACCAATATAATAAGTTTATCATAGTCTTACACTGAACATTTACACAGAAAGGTAAGATTTAACTTGTTAAATTATATTTCTAATATATAATAATATTACATTAATCACAATGTATTTATAACAAACGTTGCCATTTCAGGAATTTTGCAGAGATGGAATGATTAAGTTAACAATCATTATTTTAAAAAAAATGATGACAATATTTTGTTTATACAGAAACATTTAGATCATTCAACAGTCCTGAGCTCTATACATACTTTTTTTGCAAATTTTGATTATAATAGATTGATGCAGGTATACACTGGTTATTGTTATGTATGAGTGTGAAGAACTTTAGGAAGTGTACCTTGCTAAATGATGGTTTAAATATGGAACATTTATCCGTGGTATGTGCATTTCCTTTCATCAATCAGAAACTGTTTTCATTTCTTCTAAAATATGACATAGTTTTTCTTATTTTCTGCTCACTGAGGGATCAAGTTCCAGGTTGCTGGAGGAGTTCTGCTGAAAGCCCTTTCCTCTGTGTTTAAGATGGATTTGAGTGTTAGCAATATTAGCATTTGTTTGCCAGCAAAGCAGAATAAATGATTTGCTACTTGTTCAGTTGATGTTAGTTGTTATCAAAGCAATATGTATCTATGTCATGTGACTCGTGTACTTTACTGCCAGAAGGACAAGATATATGAGAATAACAAGTAGGGAAGGACATAGATTGTAAAAGTGAGATAGAGAGACAAAGAGAAAGCAAGGTATGAAAACAGAGCAGTAATTAGATGTGGGCATTGTAGGATACTGAGGTCATTTGAAATGGTTACTGAAAATGCTAAAGATGAACATGGGAAATAGCCTGATGGGTATATTGTTGCTGTCCTGTGCAAGAGATTTTAGATTAGTGTGCAATTAAGCAAGATTGGTCAGCCATAGCTAGCAAAAACAAAATAAACAATAAATAGCAGTAAAATAAAGAAAACACAAACTTAAAAACAAAGGACAAAAGCAAGAGGCAAGTAAGTGTAAGGAGTACTTGGCTGCCTGAAAACTATACCGAGCACGGGATTCCTACTTGAGTATCTCGGTGCAGTTTGACTAATTAAAAGGAAATTAATTGGTAATCCCGACCCTTTCTGTAAGGTATTAAATTTTATTTCTGTAGTTTTGAATGTATAAAAGAAAAAAACGGTAAGAGAAAATGTCTAAGCAGAGGAAAAATATACCAGGTGTCTCTGGTGTTAGCTGAGATGAAATATCATTATTTGCCCTTCTCTGAAATCATTCTGATTTCCAGATAGTCCAGAAAAATATTGGATAGGTGGTCTGGATCAGCTCGGTCATAAAACATTAACCGAGCTGTAAATAAAACAGGAAACATCTTACAGTAAGAAGCACAAGAGCAGTAACTACAGTCCCATTTACAGTTTAGAGGGATGCCTGTACATCAGACATGGATGTCCAGTAGACAGAATATCTGGCAGTGCTTCACCCTGAAAAGATTGATAGTGGAGTATCAGTCATTCTACTATCATTATATAAAATGTGTAAGGACGTGGAAGCAGCCCAGCTGGGAAATGAACCAGTGAACCAATAATAATGAAATAACAATCCTATCATCTGCATCACTGTGCCACAAGCAGTCAGGGTTGCCACCTCTTGTGATGCTGAAAACTGGACTGAAGCCACACCCTCTGCTCTGCCTATGAGCCTGCCCAGGCCCAACCCATCTCCACCCACAACCACGCCCATTTTATGATGTAAAAACATATGTCATTAGGGCAGAATAGTACAGTTGTGTACTCTTACCATAAATGTAGATGTTCGAGTGTGTTCACTGATGCAGTCATGACTGTATGGTTCTTCCTGCCAGCAGCAGCCCCCAATCGGCCAGAGTCCCAAAGTCTGGATCGGGCGTCAGCTGAGGTCGCTTTTATCCTGAATTCAGTGCGCCAGAAGGTATAAAGACCTCAGCTGACACCATTTCCCCAGTTTTTCTTGCCCCAGATGTCAGGTGCCCGGAAAGAAAAGGCTAAAAAAGAAACCATGCCCAAAACCTCATCAGCCAAAATACCTCATAACAGATAATACTCAAAGAAAAAACAAAAGAGGGGGTAGGAGGGAGGGTAACCCAGACTACAACAGTGAACACACTCGAACATCTACATTTATGGTAAGAGTACACAACTGTACTATGTCCTTCGTGGTTCATTGTTGTAGTCATGACTGTAGGGTTGAGTCCCAAAGCTAAGAAAGGGTGGCTGGAGGAGAAACAGAGGGAGCAGTCACAAAACCTTGCAAAACCGCAGAAGCAAAACCAGCCCTGGATTTAGAATAGAGAGGGAGGTTTTAATCTTAGAAAAAGTATGTACAGAACTCCAAGTAGCAGCCTCCAAAATATCCTTGGTAGGAACCCCACAAAGAAAAGCTGCTGAAGTAGCAGTAGCCCGGGTAGAATGAGTCCTAACATTAACAGGAACTGGATTGCCATGATAAGAGTAACAGAACTTGATGCAATGGGCAATCCACTTGGAAATAGTTTGCTTAGTGATTGCTTTCCCTTGAACAGTAGGAGCATATGCGACAAACAACTGATCAAATTTCCGGAATATCTTGGCCCTGTCCAGGTATAAACAAAGCTGCCTGTGCGCGTCTAAAGAGGGCAAAAGACTTTCTTCCTCACTTTGAGGATTAGGATAAAAGGTAGGCAAATGAATAGACTGATTCAAGGCCACTGCCAAAACCACCTTGGGCATAAAGGTGGAATTAGTCTGTAGAGATACCCTGTCCTGATGAAAAATAAGGAAGGGTTCCACAGCCATGAGTGCTTACAATTCCGAAATTCTTCTAGCAGAGGTAATAGCTAAAAGAAAAGCAGTTTTCCAAGACAAAAATTTCAAATCCGTGGAAGCTGCAGGTTCAAAAGGAGACAAGGTTAATTTCTCCAAAACATAGTTAAGATCCCAAGTGGGAACAGGAGCCCTCATAGGGGGCCGAATATTCTTAGCCCCTCTAAGAAATTGCTTAAGTAATTGATGAGAAAAAAATCGGAGGATCCATATCGTAATGTGCAGAAATAGCAGAAGCATGAAGCTTAACAGATGAAAAAGATAGGCCCGTATGTAACAACTCTGTCAGATACTGTAAAATCAGAGGAATGTTCAGAACAGCAGAATCACCACCCTGGACTTGATTCCAGGAGCAAAATCTTTTCCATTTACCCGCATAAGATTTTCTAGTGCTGGGCCGTCTACCTTCAAGGATTACATCCATTACCTGTTTGGAAAGGGTAGAGGTGTTTACAGACCCTGGATCCACCAGGCAGCTAGATTCAGAGTTTTGACACGATTGTGCAGTATCCGACTGTCCCGCTGAGACAGTAGATGAGGGATTTGATGCAGAATCCAGGGAGGCTCCTGAACCATGAACCAGGTTCATCAGAGTGGAATACCAGAATTGCCGAGGCCAGTTGGGAGCCAGTAAAATCATTTGCGGTCTGTCCTGTTTTATCTTCAGAAGTAAAAATGCTTAAAAGCCCTAGTGCAAGAAGACAATTTTTCTATGTTAAACTTATCACAAAACAATTATATATACAGATAACCAAAAGAAAAATATATTGGTACAGCTAAAAAAAAAATTTAAAAGCTGTTATAAAGAAAGGAAAAGGGAAGGGAGGGGGGAACATCATAATTACCCGAGGTAGAAGAGGAAAAGGAGGAAAAGCATATACTGAGAGGTGTTTCCAACTGAACGAGAGGGCATCCACTTTCCATGCTAGGTTGTGGTAGGTCCTTGTGCAGAATATTGGAAGTTGATGATTCTGAGGGGATGCAAAGAGATCTATGTCCAGACATCCCCACGCCTTTATAATCATCCTGAATATCCGAACATCCAACATCCATTCGTGTGGATCCGAAATGTGTCTGCTCAATGTGTCTGCCAGAGTGTTGTCTTTTCCTGGCAGGAATTGTGCTTGTAAGTCGACACTGCAGGTCAGAGCAGTGTACCATAGAGTCATGGCTAATCTGCAAAGGGGGTAGGAGTGAGAGCCCTCCTGCTTGTTTATGTACCACATCACTGTAGTGTTGTCTGTCTGTATCAACAATTGACCTGGTAGAAGAAGGTCCCTGAAGGCTATCAGGGCATTCTGTACAGCTAGCATCTCCTTCAAATTTATGTGCAGGTGTGTTTGCTCCTTTGTCCAAACACCCTGAAGACATCTCCCATGAATGTGAGCTCCCCAGGCATAATCTGAAGCATCCGTTGTCAGAACTTGGTTGGTCGGTGGAGGACAAAAAGGCTTCCCCTTGTTCTGTAGACAGGCTTCGGCCCACCAAAGAAACTCTTGCTGGAGACAAGGCAAAATTGTGATCACTGTTTCCAAACTGTGGTAATGCTGAGAACATACACTCTTGAGGTACCACTGCAGTTTCCTCATATGCAGTGTTGCATATGGTATTAGTAGAATGCAGGAAGCCATGTAACCCAAAGCCTGCAGAATTTTTCCTGCAGTCAGCTGTTTCATTGAAGCCAGCTGTCAGAAAGAAGAAACCAGTTTCACTTTTTTGTTTGGTGTCAAGGAAGCCATCTGGGTTGTAGTACTCAGAAGAGCACCCAGGAAAGTAATCTGTTGTGTGGGTACCAGATTTGACTTCTTTAGATTCACTGTGAAACCAAGGTACTGAAGAAGATGCTGCACAAAAGCTAGATGCTGAAGTAGAGTGTCTTTGTCGTCCACTTGAATAAGACAGTCGTCCAGATAAGGGTATATTTGAATCCCCTTCTGTCTGCAAAACGCCATTACTGGTGCCAGGCAATTTGTAAAGACCCTGGACGCAGTAGATAAGCCAAAGGGCAGCACAGAGAACTGGTAATGCTTCGAGCCCGCTTTGAAACGCAGATACCTTCTGCACTCTTGCCTTATAGGAATATGCAGGTAAGCTTCTTTTAAGTCCAAAGTCACCATCCAAGCGTTCGTGCCCAACATAGGCAGCAGCTGCTGCAGAGTGAGCATCTTGAATTTTGGTATATCTAGGAAGGTGTTTAGTACAGAAAGGTCCAGGATTGGTCTCCATGAATTTTCCTTCCTAGGAACCAGGAAAAGTCTGGAATAAAAACCTTGCCCTATTTCTAAATTTGGTATCAATTCTATGGCCCTCATAGCCAGGAGGGACTGAACCTGCCATTGCGCCTCTGCCCACTGATGATTTGGCAGATCTGGCCAACCGTTCGGCTTTGGCAAGGTGTGGAAATGAAATCTGTAACCTCTTGAGATTATGTCCAGAACCCATTTGTTCCAGGTTATGTGGCTCCAATTTGGATAAAAAAGAAAAATCCTTCCTCCCAAAGGTGCTTCCAGGAGAGGAGCCCCTGGAACCAGAAAGGGAGAGTCATTATGCCTGTTTTCGGTAGGGTTGAGACTTATCTTCACCTCCCTTGGGAGAGGGGGCACTCCACTGCCTATTCCTAAAATGGGTCTGTGCCTGTCCTCTACCTCTGGAATGCCTGAATCTGCCTCTCTGAGACCTGTCCGAGTCTGGAAAGGACCAAGGTTTAGCTGGCCAGTGTCTGCTAAATCTAGGAGGTTGCACCTGTAGAAAATCCTTAACCATCTGCATAGATTTGGCTTTGTCCTCCATTTTCTTTAATACCTCTTCAGCTTTGGACCCAAACAGAACATCGTGCTGCAAAGGGGCATCCAAAAGTTTGGCTTTAACCTGATCCGGCAAGCTTTGTTCCT
The DNA here is from genome assembly GCF_019279795.1 of Protopterus annectens. NCBI lineage: Eukaryota > Metazoa > Chordata > Ceratodontiformes > Protopteridae > Protopterus > Protopterus annectens. The sequence continues at coordinate 1,186,549,007 of NC_056743.1, read as the reverse complement.
TTAACCAAGCATGTCTTCTAATAACTGCGCCAGTTGTTGCAGCCCTACAAGAAGCTTCCAAAGAATCAAAACCACAATGCAGGGTATGTTTATCCACCTGTTCAATAGCAGGCAATAAATCCTGTAACTCCTGATTATCCGCACCAATAGAAACAGCTGACATCTTTTGTTTAAATACAGACAAAAGGTATTGCTGATACTTCAGCATATGAAATTGACAGTTCAAAGCCCTAATAGACAATGTAGCAGAAGTATAAACGTTTTTTACCCCATCTCTCCAAAGCCCTGGAGTCTCGGTCAGAGTGAATAGGATTTTTAGCAGAGGCTGCTTTAACACCCTTAGGACCCTGAGAAATTGTTTCTGGATCAGGTGAAAGATTCCTAAAAAGAAACTTTGTGAGAATCTGGAACCCTATAATACCTATCCAGATTGACCGGAGCAGGGGGAAAAGAATCAGGAGAGAGACAAGCTTCAGAAAAACATCATCTACAATGTCAAATACAGGGGGAATAGCCAGAGGCCTATGCTGTGGGAGAAGAAGAAAATCCCTAAGCCTTTTCTTGGATTCAGAAAATTCCTGCCCTTCCCAGTGAAAATGCACCCTCATATCATGCAAAGTTTCACCAAAAGAATAATCCTCAGGAGGAGAGGCTGAAGGAAAGGAATCTTCAGCATCAGAATCCTCATAAGGAGGAAAAGAATAATCCTGCTCAAGGGAAGAAGCAGAAGAAACAGAAATTTGGTCTAAAGAATCATAATCGGACTGTAATCTAGGCTTCTTGTCAGGAGGGGGATGTGAACCCCTGATCATAGTTAAGAGATCTTCAGCCATCCTAAGCATCTGCCTCTGAGGCCTAGGACCCTGATCATAAGGTGCCTGCGCTTGCCATTTCACTTTAGCTGGAGCCTTAGACTTTGTCTTTGAATGTAAAACTGAATCCACATTTACAGGAAGCTGCGAAGGCCTGAGAACTCCCTCAGAAGCCAGTACTGCCTACCGGCTCTGGACCCAACTGAGGGAGCAGTATCCGAAGGTCCAGTCCCTGGCAATTCTGAAGACCCCATCAGCTCCACACCAGAGTTGGTACAGGCAATTGGTTCAAAAGAGGCGGACGACAGGGGCTGCAAAGGCGCCTCACTGACGACCGACGAACCAGCAACTGGCAATAACTGAGTAACATCCTTTGCTGTGGACCTCGGAGGCCTGTCTGCATCCTTGCGCCTCTTACTCACCCCAGAAGCCGGAAAAGAATCCGAAGACATGTTATAATTAAACCTTTTTCCAAAATAGTAAAAGGCAAAGTTATATCTACGCCTAATAGTACGCTGATTAAATCTAGCACAAAACGCACAATTAGCAATGTCGTGGTCAGGACCCAGGCAGGGAATACAGTGAGAGTGAAAATCCCTATGAGGTATTTGCTACCCACAAGAAATACAATTATTAACTTTTTCTGACATCTGACTGGAGCAAGAAAAAGACTTCCCCCAATGGGGTACTTATCTTATAAAACAAAAATCCTGGGATTAAATCCAAAAACAAACAGGAACAGGCCAACCAGCATCAGTGAACTGCAAAGGGCACCGCACGGCAAGAAAGACTGGGGAAATGGCATCAGCTGAGGTCTTTATACCTTCTGGTGCATTGACGTCAGGATAAAAGCGACCTCAGCTGACACCTGATCCAGACTTTGGGACTCTGACCGATCGGGGGCTGCTGCTGGCAGGAAGAACCCTACAGTCATGACTGCAACAGTGAACCACGAAGGACATCTCCCTGTTAGTCCATTTTCATGTGCCTAATCTACGTAGCATTACTCTTTTTCTCTTTGTTGTGGAGTATCTTGGGTTTTTTTGTGAAAAAAAAGTCAGAAGTTGCTTTTTAACAAACTGTCCATACTTCTAAACAGAATACCACAGTTTGTACAGTGTTTTTCAGACTACCAAAGAATCATTCTGATTTCCAGATAGTCCAGAAAAATGCCAGATAGGTGGCAAGCCTAGTCACACGTGGAAAGAGAAAAATATACAGGCAGTGACTAATGTGAACAGAAGTGCAAAGACACAGAGTTTCTGCATTTTACTCAAGATGGAAGCTTCATTACTCATTCCACAAATGGAAGAACTAACATTTATCTACAGACTGTTTCTGAATATATTTCCAGACTTCCTACAGTTTTTATCATAAAAGTGAAGTGTACATTTGTGTTATTTATAAATAATGAAGCAACTGTATCTTAACTAGAACAGTTCAACACCAGGTCTGGTTCTTGATGAATTTTAATGCATACAGAAGGGGCCATTGTACCCATCAAATGGTTAGTTAAAGCTGCATAAAGAGGTATGATAACTTTTGTCCTGGATGATATGCCTTTACATATCAGTTGTGCTAAACAGAAGGATTTTCTGAGTGCTGCTCCTATATGATGGTCGAAGGAGAGAGAGTTATAAATGCAGGTTACAAAATTTATGACTAAATTATTATTTTGGAGTGGTGTTTTGGCTTTACTACATGTTGAGGGAGATAGTGCCTTACCATATCTGACAATGCTACACTTATTTGCATTTAATTTTAGCCCTTTACCTCAAATCACTTGTTTACAAGTTTTAGTTCCTACTCTGATGAGCAGTTATCAGAGCGAGATTTGACAGTACTGCTCAGGTTGCAGCCATCTACAAGCAAAGGGCTTCATTTCCTGGCGTGGAAATTAGAGAAGTAGATGCCAAAAAGTAGGGGAACCAGCACTAATGCCTGGGACACATCATTAATTACCTTAACACTTTATGAGGAAGTGTCTTCTGTCTTAACTATGTGGGTCCTATCTTTTAGCCAGTTGCCAAGACACCTCAAAAACGATGGCTGTACTTTTAAGGCAGTGAGCTGAATTATAATGGCATCAGAGGTTATAGTGTTGAATGTTTTTGCCAGATACAGATATGTCTGCAAGAATGAGTTCTGCTATGATACAATCCATGCCTTTGCAAATAAGACTAGTGAGGGTGATGGGCCTATGATTGCCAGGGTCCAACAGAGGGCCACCCTTATGTAGGCATTCACAGTGGCTGTTTTGAATGCATTAGGCACAGACCCTGTAGATAGTCTAAGGATAAGCAGTTTTAGTAAAGACCCACATAGTACAGGCTTGTCCCAGGTGATTTCAGAGGAAACTAAATTTTCAACAAAAATGAGGCAACTATGTGGATAGTTGAGGTATAATTAGTGCTAAATTTGTCTGATAATATACTAGCTGTGTCTTTTCGATTAATTTCTTGATATTATTACAGATATGCCCAGTGCACTGTTGGTCATTATTCGTTATTTTATAACTTAACAGGAATATAACAAGTTATAGTAAAAACCTGTTAAACATTTTCTTATATAAACATTAATGACAAGGAAAACATTGCAACAATTAAATAATAACCAGAGAACCTGAGAAATGTTTCTATAATCAGAACCTTTATTTGAATCCTTATTATTATCATTGCATTCCTTAAGTATGTAGGTCACTTATACGGACTTAAACTAACTGAAAGAGAGAGCATAGAGAAACACGTAAAGATTTTTTTTTTTTTTGCTGCTGCTTTCCTTGACTGAAAAAGAGAGAGCGGATAGATAAACATCTATAAGATTTTTGCTGCTTTTCCTTGGAGGACATGCTGTAGCTGTGGGAGTTTTTTTCTACATTAAATAACATGAAAGGCATCTGTATGGTAGAAAGCAGGGAGCACCTGTCATGCCTTGTGACATACCCCATCACAGTATTCTGCCAAACCTGGATATGTATCTGTCATGCCCATGTGGTGAGGTATCTCATCCACATCTATTTGCTGCTCTCTGACACCCATCATGGGTGTTCACTATAGTGCCGAGGTACGTCCTTCACTAAGCTTGTATTAATGTGCATTGACTACCTCAGAGAAATCCAGATTTTTGAGTTGATCATCATTATGCGGTTTATTTCAATAAAGTGTCAGACACACACCACACATATAAACATATATGTATATATATATATATATATATATATATATATATATATATATATATATATCTACTTCACTTGACGGAAAACTCATTTGGTAGAATTTCATTTGACTGAGACCAAAATACCTAATTTTCAAAAGACTGAAAACTCATTTCACTGTAACTTATTTCACTGAATTTTAAGACATAGACATGATGTGGGCTTCCCTTCACCTTGTGATAAAAAGAAATACTGTAACTTAAAATGCTGACAGTCAGAATACTGATAGTCATGTAGAAAGTAGTGTTGTAGTGTTTCTAAATGTGGGTATGTCTCTTTACATTTTTATGGGAAATATCTAAAGTAATATGGCAGATGTTTTGTGCATTCCCAGCAGCAGTGGCAGCGTGTAGAGTACTGTAAGTCATTTAAAAAGTATATTCCCTTTTCTTCACTGTAGGTTAATCCTGGAGTTACTGTATCTAGTTAGGGGGGTGTGGGGGGAGTAGCCCCCCCCCACCTAATTTGGTTTTATATCGCCTGGTTTCTGTTAAGAGGGTAAGGAAGTAGTTTTTAAGATGTTCTTCGTGTTTCACTGTTGCAGTCATTACATTTGGGTAATCTGCCTGCAGGTTGCCCTCAGTTGGACTGATTAACAAGGTCTTGGGTCCTGCATCTGTTGCTGTCCCTTCTTCCATGACGTCAGGTTGTCAGGGGTATAAAACATGCAGCCGACGTCATTACATCAGTCTTTCTTGCCGTGCAGTGCCTGAAGCAGAAGCAGTTCGCAAGTGCCGGTCGGCCGACTCCTGAAATTTTCATTTTCGAGTTTCAGAACCAAAGTCTTCAACTTAAAGCTAAGTACCCCATTGGGGAAACTTTTCTTGCTCCTTACCGATGTCAGTAAAAGTTAATAATTGCATTACTTTTGGAAAGCAAATACCTCATAAAGATTTTCGTTCGTACTGTATTCCTTGACTAGGCCCTGACCACGACGTACCTTGCTGTAGGTTTTGTGCTTTATTTAATCAGCACACTATCCATCGTCAGTATATTTTTGCTTCTAAATATTTTGGTTCTTGGTTTAATTATCCAGAAATATCATCAGTCAGCCATCTGACTACCGGGATTCTGAAAAAAAACACAAAGATAAAGACAGACAGGCCGCCGAAGTCCAAAACTGCCGACGACGCTTCTCCTAAGCCAGTCGCCAGTTTGCCGGTACTCAGTGAGGTGCTTTCGCAGCCCCTGATACCCCTACTTCTGATTCACAGGCCTCTACTGAGACCCATTCAGAGTCCGGGATGCCGCGAGATACTTCAACTATGGAACCTGTAGATGTCTCTACCTTGGATGGGTCTGGAGCCGCTGTGCAGGCACCAGCTTCTGAGGGTGTATTCAGGCCTACAGACTTGCATATTAAATCAACACCTCCTTCATTACTAAGGCCTAAATCTCGATCCATGTCTAAAAAACTGACACCCAGGCCACATGCTCAGGCCCCTATGCCTAAAAAACAAATGATTAAAATGGCTGAAGATCTAATAATTCTAATCAGGGGTAGTCAACCCCCCCCACAAGAGGCCTAGGCCTGAGCTTGATTATGAATCTTCTGATCAGGATACTGTTTCCTCTGACTCTTCTGATGACCTGGATTTGTCCATGCCTAATTATGAGGATTCTGACGCAGAGGATTCTATTCCCTCTGCTTCCCCTCTGAGGATTTTTCTTTTGGGGAAACTTTGCATACTTTAAGGGAGCATTTCTACTGGGAAAGCCAGGAATTTTCTGATTAAAAAAAGAGGCTTAGGGATTTCCTTCTTCTACCTCAGCATAGGCCTTTGTCTATACCTCCTATACCAGACATTGTTGATGATGTGTTCTCGGAATCCAGTTTGGCCCCTGATTCCCTGCCTCCTGCTCCTAGTAAACCTGACAGATACTACAGGGTTCCAGAGTCCCACAAGTTCCTTTTCAAAAATCCTGTTGCAGACCCAGAGACTATTTCTCAGGGGTCCAAGGACATTAAGGCTTCTACTGCTAAAAATCCTACCCCTTCTGATAGAGACTCCAGAGCACAGGATAGATGGGGTAAAAAGGTTTATACTTCTGCAACATTGGCAATCAGAGCTTTAAACTGCCAATTTCATATGTTAAAATATCAACAACATATTATTGGACTGCTTAAACAGAAAATGATGTTGATTCCTGACTGTGTGGAAAATAAAGATTTACAGGACTTAATGCATTCTGCTGAACAAGTTGGAAAACATACTTTGCAATGTGGTTTGATTCTTTAGAGGCCTCTTGCAGGGCTGCTGTTACTGGGTCTGTGCTTAGAAGACATGCTTGGCTTAAGGAGCAATCTTTACCTGATCATGTTAAAGCTAAATTGTTGGATGCTCCTTTAAATCAGGACCGCCTGTTTGGCAACAAGGCTGAAGAAGTTCTTAAAAAGATGGAAGATAAAGCTAAATCTATGCAAACTTTTAAATATTTTTTACAAGTGCAACCTCCGAGATTTAGTAGGCACTGGCCTACTAAGAATTGGTCCTTTCCAGTTCCTTCCAGGTCCTTTCAAGCCAAACCCAGACACAGCAAAAACCCCAGGTTTCAGTCCCAGGGGACTGTCAGATCTAAGCAGTGTGAGGCCTCCACTTCCAAATCAGGAAATAACAAGACGCCCCCTATGGTAAACAGTCTCAATGACCTCCTTTTAAAATTCCCAAGCACTTATCTTTTGACCGCCCCTTTGGGAGGGAAAGATTGCTTTTCATGCAAAGAACTGGGAACTCATAACCCAGGACAAATGGGTTTTAAATATAGTGTCCCAGGGATACAGATTTCATTTCCACACGTTGCCAACACCAAATGGGTGGCCAGACCTGCCCCCAAATCAATGGGTAAAGGCTCAAAAATAAGTACTTTCTCTCTTAAGCATGGGGGCTATTCAACTGGTACCAAAAGAGGAAAAGGGACAAGGTTTCTACTCCAGACTTTTCTTGGTACCCAGAAAAGACAAATCATGGTGTCCAATCCTGGATCTGTCTACTCTAAACACCTTTCTGGTGATTCCAAAATTCAAGATGCTGACTCTTCACCAATTACTTCCTATGCTAGGCAAAGACGCCTGGTTAGCAACACTAGATTTAAAAGAAGCATACCTGCACATCCCAATCAGGGAATCTTGCAGAAGATACCTACGCTTCAAAGCAGGCTACACGCATTATCAGTTCTCTGCACTGCCCTTTGGCTTGTCTACTGCGCCCAGGGTATTCACAAAGCGCCTGGCACCAGTTATTGCATTTTGCAGGCAAAGAAGTATTCAAATATATCCATATCTGGACAATTGTCTAATTCAGGCAGAAAACCAGGGCATATTTTTAAATCATCTGGCGTTTGTAAAAAGGGTTCTAACTTGTCTGGGGTGCACCATAAACGAAAAGAAATCACAACTGGAACCCTGTCAACAAATTACATTCCTGGGTGCAAGCTTGAATACAACTGCCCAGATGGCTTACCTCACGCCAGAAAAGCAAATTCATTTGGTAACCTATTTCTGCAAGACAAATACTGCAAGCCTTGAGGTTCATGGCCTCTTGCATTCTTCTAATTCCATATGCAAGACTGCATATGAGGAAACTACAGTGGTATCTAAAAAGTCTATGGAGTCAACATTCTCACAGCCTGGAAACAATAATTCCTATCATACCTTGCCTACGCCTGGAGTTCCTCTGGTGGGCAGAGGCCTGCCACCAAAACAAGGGACTACCATTCACACTACCCCCTGCCACCCAAACCCTAACTACAGATGTTTCAGACTCTGCATGGGCGGCTCACTTGGGAGGGAAGTGCATTCAGGGCAAATGGAACCCAAATTGAATGCACCTACATATCAATCAAAAAGAAATGTTAGCTGTACAGAATGTTCTGACAGCCTTCAAGGACTACATTCTTCTAGGACAACTAATGGTAAAAACGGACAACACCACGGTTATGTGGTACGTAAACAAACAGGGGGGTACACCTTCCTACCCCCTCTGCAGACTAGCCATGGCATTGTGGAACACAGTCTTGAGCTACCAAGTGCACCTACAAGCTCAATTCCTGCCAGGAGAACTGAATACACTGGCAGACGGACTAAGCAAAACTTCATGGACCCACACGAGAGGAAACTGAAACCAAGGATTTTCAACATGTTGACAAGCAAATGGGGGAGCCCAGACATAGATCTATTTGCCTCCCCCTAGAACT
>NC_056743.1:1186448284-1186535784 GCF_019279795.1 Protopterus annectens | reverse complement strand
CCTCCAACACTACAGTCCCAATAGCTACACAATTCAATTCACACTTTATTAACTCAATCTCTTCACTTCTTGGGAATCTGTCTTCCCAGCCTCTCACCATACCCAATCTTTCTCCTGACTCCTCCACCCCCTTCTCCACAAGCCAAACAAACTACATAAAATCACTCCTTTCCAGGCTCAAACCCTACTGTCTAGCTGCTGACCAACTACCCAATGATTTCCTGAAAATTGCTGCCCCCTCAATTGCCTATCCAATAGCAATTTTGATAAACCACTCTATCTCTAAACAATATGCCCCCCATCTTTGGAAAATATCTCACATCATTCCACTACACACATGAGGCCCTTCTAAAGACTTAACTAATTACCGACCCATAGCCGTCCTCATCCCTTTAGCTAAGATCTTAGAAAAATGCATTCACTCTCAACTCCTCTCCCACCTCCTAAATTATAGCCTCCTCTCCCCCACACAACATGACTTTAGACAAAAACACAGTACCAGCACTGCCCTGCTATCTTTCACTAACACCATATAGGTTCTCATCAATGAAGGTCAAATAGTCTCCTCTATATTTCTCAACATGTCAAACGCTTTTGACACAGTATCCCACCAAATCTTACTAAACAAAATATCATCCCTTGGTCTAAACTCACCAATCCTCTCCTAGTTCCATAGTTATCTCTCCAACCATCTGCAGGCCACCAAGTGGGAAAACACCCTGTCCCCCCTGCTTCCCATCACAGTTGGGGTGCCCCAAGGCTCCATTCTTGGACTCCTCCTCTTTACTATTTTTGCCAATGGCCTCAGCTCTGCAACCCAACTAGCTACCATAGTCCAATATGCAATGTTTCAACATTTAAGAGTGTCTATGAAGTTGATTCTTTTATCTGATGAAGTCCAGCCACTGTGTTGGATGAAAAACACTTAATAAATAGACTTTGTGGTGTTCTTACATTGGTTGCTTTTTATGTTTATTCAGGTTGTGAAGTATTTTTTTAATTTCCAAGAGTTGAAGGATGTCTGGGTGGTTGATAAGAGTTCAGTGGGGAAGTTAGCAATAGTGATGACTGTAGAGTCATCTACATATTGAACAACAATAGACAAGAAGTGTGTGGTGAAGATATTAAAAAGTAGAGGTCCAAGAATGGATCCTTGAGGGACACCGTTTTTTATATGAAGGGGGAAGATAGTACAGAGTCCCATCTAACTGACTGCATTCTATCAGTGAAATAGCTAGAGAACCATGCTACTGTATCAGGAGAGAAGTTGAGGTTTGTAAGTTCGTTAATTAACAAAGAGTGTGAGACAGTGTCAAAAGCCTTTGAGAGGTCAAGGAATAGGCAAGATATGAGTTTGTGATTGTCTTTGGCTAGAGAAATAGTACTGAGAAGGGATAAGAGTGCTGTGGTGATACTGTGTTTGGGACGGAAACCATATATATATATATATATATATATATATATATATATATATATATATATATATATATATATATGTATATATATATATATATATATATATATATATATATATATATTTTTTTTTTTTTATATTTGTTGACCGGGAGTGTCCGACTGGACGTAGGTCCATTTCCAGCGGAGGCCCGGGGAGAAAAGCTCCACAGTTAAAATAAACAGACAGTAGTTACATTGGATTACATAGTGATTAACAATTTAACATAGCAATTACTTACAACATATTACAGATGAAGAACATAGTACATCAGTAGACAACTACAATCTTTATCTGTGAAGTACATAACAGACATTAACAAATGTTACAATAAGATGTTCCTGCTGTATAATAAGTACTAGGCTTATGAGCATCTGAGCTTGCTATAATCAAGGTAGTTAGTGGAGTGGAAAGAAAGGTACTGGTTGGATGGGGTGGGTAATATTAGAGTGGGAGTTGCAAGGGCATAGCCAGCATGTTTTAGGTGCGCTTTTAGTAAAGTTTTGAAGTGGGTGCATGATGGTATGGAGGTAATTTTGGGTGGGAGGGAGTTCCATAAATTGGCTATGGTGCAATAGAATAGTGCTTCACCAGCAGAGTTATTGGCTTTAGTGATCTGCAAGTGATTTTTGTTGCTGGATCTTAGTGGTCTGGTGGTGCGATAGGGTTGGAGTAGATAGTGGATGGTTTACTAGTTTGTGGGCAAGTGAGAGTTGATACCATTGAAGGAGGTGAGGGAGTTCAAGCCAGCCCAGTTCAGCAAGTGAGAGACAGTGGTGACTATGGTAGGATGCCCCTGTGGCGAATTTGGCGATTTTGTTGTAGCAGGTCTCTAGCTAGTTTAGATCGCATTGCCTTAGGTTGGTATATATTGGAGAGGCATAAAGTAGGGTGGAGATAAGGTAGGAATTTGCTATTGAAATCTTTGCTGCTTTGGTGAGAAGTTGCTTATTTCTGTATAACGCTCCTAGTTTTTTGTGGACTTTTTTTATGGTCATGAATATGTGAATGTCAAATTTTAGTTTATTGTCTATTTCCACTCCTAGCAATTTGGTGTGTTCAGTTGGGTATATAGTGGTGTTGTCTTTTGCTGTGATGTTAAAGTGAGAGTTGTTGTTTTAAGTATGTTTGGTGGATTGGAAGATGAGTAGCTTAGTTTTGTTTGGGTTGAGTATTAATTGGGCATCGGATAACCAAGTTTCAACAGAGGAAAATATATGTATATATGTATGTCTATATATATATATATATACACACACACACACACACACACACACACACACACACACACACACACACACATATATATATATATATATTAAACACACACACACACACACACACACACACACACACACACACACACACACACACACACACACACACACACACACACACTCACACACACATACACACACGCGCACACACACACACACACACTCTAACTGGGAGGACACAATGTAGCTGCTTGGAAATCATTGCTTTGTGTCTAGTCCACATAAGGGTGAAGTACCATTGCTTAGCAATAGTATGGTCTTTGCATATTAGATAACACATTTGCTGGAAAGTAAGCAAAGGAAATTCATTACAGAGGGTGGTGTCCAGGAAAAGTGGTGATTCTTAGAATGCAGTCTGAGCAAAAACAGATCCTGGTTCATGACCTAGACTCTAATCTCAGACACATTACTTCTGTGTACTTCCAAATGTCTGCCCTCTCCCACCCTCCAGCAATGTACAAGTAATGGAGGGGGGTGTTAAAGTTATACTACACCATTCAGGTAGTCTGTACCTTTACTCAACGAATACACTGAGACAGTTCTGTTGTTATGACATTCATTTACTGCACACGAGGTTTACATCTAGCTTAACAATGAAAGGTATATACATCAAAGACGTACTTCAGCTTACAGTTTTAGGTCTGCAAGAATAGAATAATCAAAGTCTCTCATACAAAATAAAAGTCCCAATCTTTGTAGTGTCTTTTCTGCCTGCATCAGCAGTATAGAGAATTTGCCAGAATAATAAGTCTTTCTCTTGAAGCTGGTCTGCTGACAATTTGTTTTCCATATTTTAAACATTCTGTTTCTGAAGAATAACTCTTTTTGTCCTTGGCCTATCTTTGTGTATCATGTTGACGAGACACAGCTGCATACAAGAGTTTGTCTTGACCTGCTTGTAGATAATAATTTTACAACGCTGCATAGTTTATAACAGATAAAATATTTTACTTCTGATTCTTATTTACAATGAATGCCAAGCTATATAGTTTTGCCAAGTTAGGTAACTGAGTTCCAGCTGAGTGCACTCTACAACTGAAATGCAGAAGATTTATTTCACATTTTCAGAAAAATCTACAGAAATCCATTTTAACCTGTTCATTACTCTCACAATTCCCACTTTTTATTTAAAAAGCAGAAAACGACTGTCCATTTTCAATTTTTTCTTCAACGGTACACATTGAAACATTTTCCAGTTTATTCAGGTTAACCATCATGATTTGCTGAACTCAATAAGTTTTTCGCAAATGACAACTTATGTTGCAATGCCTAACACTACTAATACAGGATGTATTAACCAGTTTAACAGATTTTTTTCCTGATTTTGACCAACCAGTAAAGATATCCCACAAGTTGTGAGCAGTGTCTTTTTTGGTCTTTTTAGCCAAACTAAGTAGTTTATCTTTTGCAATGATGCTTAATGCCTCATAATACTGCATACTTTTATTTCTTTATTCCAAGTACTCTCTGAGAATTTTAGTATTGTTCATAATGTTTTTTTAAATTATCCAAAGATACAGATATACTGGGAAACTATATTAAGTCATAATTCTAGTTTTTTAAATATTCACTTCTATGGGTTCAGTAAACACATAGCTCTTATTATTCCATTTAAGGAAATCAACATGTGATAAACATCCTACAAAATGTAACTTTAAGATATGACCTGTATCTTGATCTGTAACCAGACAAATATACTGAGGAGTCACTTCTATAAACATTTGAAAAGAAGAAGGCATAATAGTCCATTTACACAAATTAACGGAATGCTGCAGTAAGCATGGTTCATAGACAGGTGAACGCTGTCCACAAATTAGTCCATTTTGAGTTTGTGTACAATTTTTCCTCTCATATCTATATAATTACCTTCAAATTGTAGCAACCAATACTCATACCCTTCTGGTACGAGAAATATCATAAGTAACACAGTAAATTGACACAATAGTTGTATCAGTAACATTATAATGCATAAACTTTCCTGTACAATATTGTGGAGTACAGTATGTTACTTCAGTAAATAACCTAATCCAATCGGTATCAGGTATCCGTTTGTTAAACAATTGTCGTCAAACATTTTCATTTTGTAACATAAATTCAGTCTGTACTCTATTTTTCTAAATTTCCACATAAAAAGATTGCATAGTGCATTTTGTCCAGTTTACAAAAATTGTCATGTTACTGTTACATTTTAACTGGTGTAGCTGCATAGCATCATAATTGTCCAAAAAATGATGCTGAAAGTTTATATTATGCAAGTGTGTCTTCCATATTTCCGGATTCCAAGATGCTTGTAAATGCACAGTCTGAGAGATATCTTCCCCCACTACTTTTAATCGATTAGTCAGAAATTCAACATCAGCTGCATTAATAGCTCCCATGCCTATACCTAGGCTTCCTAGCAGAGTATTAAACTATGCCCTTTTATATCGGCACCTGCCTCTGTCTGGGAATGTGATGTTAAAATGTACTACAACCTTTTGATACTGTCTGCCTACTTTTTTACAGGTAAAAGGGATTTTTAACTAAATGGTCTATATGAACAGAGGCAGGTTTACCTGTTAATACTGATAGAACATATGCCCAATGTATGCTGCCTGTAATGACTGTGGTATTAGTACATATTACAGAAACACCAGTAGTAAAATTTAGTTGTAATTTTGTATTATTGGGAGGAATGCTAATTCTCTGTATAGTATGATTACCACAGTTCTTCACATACGTGAAGATTAGCCGTTGAATTGATGTTGGATATTTTTTTGAATTTTCTCATTTTCCCAAATAAAATATAGGAAATTGACAACATGTAATAGTAACTTTGGAATCAAATTCAAGGGTTACCTTAGGACTATTTGCTCAAATGTAATAATGACCCCTAACCATGGACCAAAAGGTAACGTTACTGGAAATCTTTATGTACCTGAAGATACAAGTAGCATTATATGGACAAATAAAGTTGTCCTACTGTCTTTCCCCACAAAAACAATTTATCTTTGAGCATTCACTCCAACCTAGCGTTAGAGTATTGTTGTCATTGTTTATTTTCCAAACACGCATTTCTCCTGTTTGACACCCTACCCCAAGGGCTCCAATGAGTACAGTCAGTACAATAACAAACAGAATCTACATTATGTACAATAATGTAATCTTTCCACGTAAGTGGTATTAATCTGAAAAGTTCTTTTGATAGATGCTTTTTTAATTGTTTCAGACTTGACATTTGCCGTGAGTCTACAAAAAACCCCACAAAACATGAAGTCACTTAATGACTTTCAACTGATTTCTGTGAACAAGAATTATTTTGCTCTTTTTCTTTCCTTTAACTTTGTACACTAGAGGTCCTAACTGAGCAATTATTTCAAAAGGTCCTTGCCAATTACTATCCCACGGACTGTCCACCTGGAATATCTTGATTAATACCTGTGTCCCAGAGGGAAGGTTTTCTTCTGGCATAACAGGATCCTTTGACCGTAATTTGAATGCTTGCATTTCTGATAGGTTTTGACACAATTCAGAAATATCTTTTAACCATTGTTGATGCTGTGCAATTTCTAATAATGGTCTGTTTGTACTAACAATAGGATCAAATGGCAATTGTACAGGCATTTTCCTACCTGTCATGATTTCAAAAGGTGAGATCCCTGTTTTACTGTGTGGAGTTGCTCTGATGCCCAGCAAGATTTCAGGCAAATGTTTTACCCAATTTATGCCCTTTTCGAAGCAGGATTTCTTAAGGCTTTCCTTAAGAGCCCTGTTCATTCTTTCAACTATCCCATTAGACTGAGGTTGGTAAGGAACATGAAATCATTGCTGGATACAAAGCAAATCACACAAAGCTTTCATCAGTTTACTGACAAATTGTGGCCCGTTATCAGATTCGATAACTTGTGGCCATCCCCAATGACAAAAATTTTTTTTTCCATACAGCTTCTGCTGTAGCCTAAGCCATCATTGTTTTTGTAGGAATTGCTTTTACCCATTTTGAAAAAACATCAACTACCACTAGAAGAAACCTGTACCCACCTTTAGCTGGGGGTAATGGACCTGCAAAGTCAATTTGGATGGCATATTAAGGTCCATTTGCTGGAGTTACTCTTAGTAACTGTGTTTTTTTTTCAATTGAACATTTACCTGCAAATGTATTAAGCATTCAGCATGCACTAAACTGCAGATTTTATTTTACTGTGGATGCCAGTACTTGTTCTTTACAATGGGCCATAACTTTTGTGTACCCAAATGTCCCAATACCTGATGATTACATTTCACTAACTGTCATGCCTGTTGGTACGGTATGTAAGGAAGACTAGAACCATCTTCAAAACATTTTGCATAATATTGCCCTGGACTTTCTCTTACAAGAGTACATTTTCCTAACTCTTCATGCAGTCCAAACTTAGTTTGGATCTGCTGCAAATCATGTTGCAAATTCTGAACTGAAAATGTCTGTATGGCATGTACTGCAGTGGTTTTATCTGGTACACTAGAAAGGTGTTCTGTAGGATACAATTGCATTCCTTTCTTTGCTGCCTTTTTTGCCATCTGATCAGCATAGTTATTTAACCGAAAATTTTTATTTGTAGCTTTCTGATGAGCTTTTACCTTTAAGACAATGTAGCAAACCACAAGGGACTGACTATGAACCAAATTCCAAATAGTCTGTAACACAGAAGCATGCTTGAGTAGTTTGCCCATGTTATCAACAAACCCTCTCCTTGCCCATGTAGACATATGCAGCCACAGAGAATTAAGTACATATGCACTGTCTGAAAAAATATTGACAGGTGGAAAATGCAGTAACACATAAAGAACTGCTTCCAGTTCAGCTCGTTGAGTAGACATATGTCACGGTAACTGAATCAGAGACAGCTGTCCCATGGAAGGGTTTTCTGGTACTACTGCAAATCCAGTCCGATGTCCATTGTCCCGAAATTGAGCACTGTCAACAAAGACGGATGGCCTCTCTTCCTGAAAATCAGGAGACAGATTGGGCTTTTCTGGATTTAAAATGTGCCTAATGCATCCGTGTCATTTTCCTTCATATCCCATGAAGTTAGATAAGTAATACTTATCTCCTGCCTTTATTATAACTTGCTTGACACTAAATAACGCCAACCATTTTGCAAATACTGCTTGACTGACGTAATTAATCAGTTTATTTAGCTGAGTCTCATTTACCAAAGCCTGTATGGCATAATGTGGTGTCTGTACTATAATGTCTTTAGAAAAAGCTGTTAGGTATTCAGTTTGTTTTAAACCCAAATAAATGGCCAAAAGCTGCTGAATGCACAGGTGGTATCACCTCTCAATATGTGTCATCTTCCTACTGAAAAATGTAGTGGGGTGTAAAGTCTTTTTCATTCTAGAATCAGAGCTCAGAGGCCACTCCTGTAAAAGCACAACTTAGAGTGTGTTGGGTCCAGCTGCTGCCTGTAACACAAAGGGACGTGTTAAACTTGGAGCTACTAATTCTGTAGCCTTGGCTAATGCTGCCTTTAAATCACAAAAAGCCATATTTTCCTTTGGTCCCCGTTCCAGAAAGGGTAATTCTTTCTGGCTAGAAAGCATGTCATACAAAGGAGCTGCCATGCTGGCATAATCCTCTATAAATTCCCGATTATAATTCATGATACCCAGACATTTCTGCAAACCTGGAATGCTGACCAGTTTATCCATTTGCAAAATTCCCTGCACCCTCTCTGAACAAGGATGTAAAATAGTACCTAGAAATTTTACTTCAGGTGACATGAATTGTACCTTTTCACTTTTAACCTTAAACCCTGCCTCCTGCAGTGTTTGAAGGACCTGTGTTACTTTAGCTAAATACTGTTCTTTTATTTCAGACTGTATTAGTATGTCATCAATGTAATGCAAAACAGAATCATCAGATTCTAGACCTTGTAGTATTCGTCCAGCTATTTGGTGAAATATAACCGGACTGTTTTGAAATCCCTGCGGTAACCGCAATCATGACATACTGTTCATTTTGAAAAGTAAAGGCAACCCTTTGCCAATCTTTTTCCTGCAGTGATACTGCAAAGAAACCATTAGCTAACTCTATGACCATAAACCACTGACTCTGTGGTTTTATTTTTGCTGCTGGCTCTGGGACCCTTGGAATCAGATGAGCCCGGGGAGTCGTGAATTGGTTCACTTTTCGTAAATCAATAACCAATCGTTAAGTGCCATCTTTCTTTTTAACTAGCCATATGGGTGAATTTGTAGGGCTATTTCCCTTTTGAATTATTCCCACATCAAGCCATCGTTGTATGCAATTTTGCATGTCTGTCTCTGCTTCCTTTGGGATCGGATACTGTTTTTGAAACAGTGGAATAAAATCTTCGTCACTACCTACAGAAACTGCTTCCTGTAGCTTCCCGCATTCTGTGGGCCCTTGAAATCACAACGTAGGGATCTGTTGTTTTACCTTTAACCATACTTCATTTTTGGTGGGGCTGACAGTATGGCCTTTTTCAGAACTGTTTGATACATGTATTGCCTCAATCATACATAACATGGGACCTTGTCCTTGCCATATAATGCCATTAGGAAGGTCTATGACAATTCCCATTTTGGACACTATATCCATTCCCAAGATTGTGGAGGTGCAAGAATTATGCATCAAAAATACCCTTTTCACTGGTTCCCCTTGACGGTAGAATTGTACTTGTACAGGTTTACTACCTATGGCTAGACATCCAGAGCCATTAAAACCTGAAATACATGTACGTTTAGACAAGTCAGGAGTCAAATGCCTACCTGTCACTGAGATGGCTGCTCCTGTATCTAGAAGAACATCTTCCCACAGGTTCCCCTCAACCCAAGTGTTGATAAGTGGTCGTCCATCTTTCTCTTTCTTGAAGTTAGTCAAGAAAGACACTTGGGTAGGGGGGTCACATCCCTATAGTAGATTTACTTCCCACCCCAAATCATCGGTGGTATTGGACTGCAAAGGACATAATTGCAGTGTTTCCTCAACTTCTTCACAGTCAACATAAGAAGATCGATTAAGGTCATGATGGAAGGCTATTTGCTGCTGATAATTAGGATTTACTGGACCATCAGGAACAAAGTCAGAAGGGACAGTTGTATCCTGTGTGCTAACAATATTACCGTGTACATTGACACTAGGTTTCACACCATCCCTTTGCTGTACTGGGAATACTGACTGTTGAGTGTTTGTGGTATATAGGGGTTGCTGCTGTAGTTCCCTATTACCCTCTGACACATATTTCTGTGAAGTGTACTGCTGTGTTTGTACTTCTGGCTGCATTACCTGTTGCTGTCATGATACACGTGGCTTATCAAAATTTTTCATGGTAAGAAAAGTACCCTTTGCCTCTTGTTCCTGGCACCATCTGCGATAATATTTACAATAATTTTTAGTATGACCTACCTGTTTACAGGAATAACAAATAGGCTGTCTCTATAGATTGAGTAACTTGAGAATTTAACTGAGTGGCTATGGAAGCTGAAGCTGCCCATTGTTGCCCCTATATGTCTTGCCCTTGATGTGATTGTTCTGCTACCTGCTGTAGGACTTGCTGTCCCTAATTAATCCATCTTCCACGCCCCCTTCCCCTTACTTCACTAACAGTGGGTGCAGAACTGGGTGTGTAAATCTTGTGCTTATGAATTTAGCATTGTCTTTACACATAATACATGCTTGCAGCAATTTATCTACTAACTCTGTGAGTGTGTTTGAAGATTCCTCATAAATAAGTTTAATATCCCCTGGGACACCTTCCAAATTTTCCAAAAAGGAGTGCATAACAGCTTTTTGAAAAATAACATCTTTCATGTATTTTTCATCACTGTCATTGACAAGCATATATGCCATCAGATAATGCTCTGCTTGTTCTTCTAAAGAATCGCAAACTGTCATTTGAAACTGATCTAAAAGTGTTGGTGTGAGAGATTGCCCCCTAGAGTATGCTAACAATACTGCTGTCATTCGTAGGTGTTTAGTTTGCACTGGATACTGCTTTTGCTGAATATAAGCCATAAAACATTGTGAAATAAAATTCCAAAAACAACGTTCAAGTGTATCACTCCATACAGTACCTACAGTTTTAAGAACCCAAGCTTCAAATGTAATCAAGTCATTAAAAATACACTTTTGTTCATCCCACTTAGTGAGAGTTTCTAACATCCTAGACTGATGATAAACTTCAGCAGAAAGCCTGCTGAGGCTATGATAGGACTTGTAACAGTAGTTTCTAATGCTTTAGATTGATATTCCTCTAATAGGGCTTGTAATTTTAAAAGGTCTTGATTAGCTAAGTCTGTTGCTCTAGTAGCTTCAGATTCCTGTATCTCCAACTGAGCTCGTAATGTGTTTTTCTCCCTAGCAATTGTTATGTCACTTTGTGCATCAGCCAGCTGCTTGTCATATTTTTCTTGCAAACACACAATTTTACTCCTTAACCCTTCTATCATACCAATAGCTTTACTGCCCTGTTCAGTAACAGTTTGTGTAAAGGTCTTAATTTCAGTTTGTGAGACTTTCAAAAACTGAGAAAATTATTTTGTGCATTCAGTGGTGTCGACATGAAGTTTACCAGATGCATTCCATTTATCACAGTAAATCTGAAAATGACCCATGAGGTCAAGATCCTGCTGGTTGCTAACTTTAGCAATCCAATCTTTAAACTCCTGCAAATCAGACTGTAAAGTATAAACTTTGACATCTGCATCACCCTCTAATAAATCTTTTGCAACAGGATATATAGAAACAGGAACCATTGTCTGTGCTTCAGGCATTACTTTATCCTGGTTGTGTTCCAGGTTTTATACAACAGCCTCTCTGATAGTGGATGCCTTCAAAATAAAAATAACACACCGCCCTCATCTAACCCTATAGCAGTTAGAAAATTTTCTAAGGCAAACTTTCTTTATTAAGTGATAATCTGGCATAATTTCTGCCCCCCCAATCCTGAGAACAGAGCTCCCTATGTGGAATTGCTCACATAAACTCTGTACAATCACGTTAAATAGATGCAGTGAGGCAGCTGTCCCTACAGGAAATAAGCTCAGAATATATTCAAAAAACAAGCCCCATGGTGGAATTCTAACAAATTTGTTGCACAGAAAAAGGGAGAAAATCATGGCAAAATTTAGGAAATGCAAGTCCCAGTAGGGTAAAAATACCTTCATTAATCTAAGCAAGCAACTGAGAGAGGAAATCAAGTCTGCCAAAGCAAATCTTCACATTAAATTAGCCTCCACACCTCTCAACTCTCCAGATTTTTGCCTCAGATTTTTGGTATGTTTATTAAATTTGTGGATTCTTGACAGATCATCAAAGACTGATGTCACAAAATAATAGCATACATTTCAATTTCAGACTTCATATCCTTCAGAATATGCATGCTGATTGCAAAACCTGTTATTCTAGCAACCCTCTACATTTGTAAAAGAAATATTTAACATCTGTCCCTGACTTTTGGTCTTTATCCTCCAATTATATTTGTTTTTGTACAGATTTTTTACACTTAGAGTTTGTGAGGTATAATGGCCTCCCAAGCCAAGGAAACCATAAAGCTTTCTTTCACTATGTCTACAACCTCTGAGGTAGTACATAAACATGCACTAAACTAATTGTAAATGGAGTCACCTACAGAGACACAGAAGGACATAGCAAATGTACTGGCTGACAAATTCAGCTCCATTTATACACTGCTCTGCCCCCCCCGACCACCCCTCAGGAAATACCATTGAACATAATCTCACCCAACTATCACTAAGGAGAAGGTTCTAACTCCACTTTCTTAGGCCAAGAACATAGCATCAACTGGCCCTGACAATGTCCCAGTATGCCTCATTATTCAACCTTAACCTACAGTCAGCTTTTGAGCCACGTCAGTGAAGAACTGCAATGGTCATCCCTCTGCAAAAAGGCAGGCCTTCTATATAATCTGGAAACTACAGGCTCATAGGTCTGATTAGTCTCATATGCAAAGCCATGGAAGTAATTATCTTGGAAGTGAAAGATCTTGACATAGGAATCCTTCAAACATTGGATCCAACCCAGTCTGGTTTTGTCAGTGGAAGATTATGTCTACTGAACGTGATGGATTTCTTCAAGAAGGTCATCAAGGCAATGGAATCTGGGTGAAACAATGCATACTACCTACCTTGACCTGACCAAGGCATTTGATACAATATCGCACTCTGGTATTGTAAACAAACTCACGTATACAGGCATAAAACATTTATTTTGCACACTGGAAACCAGGTGGCTTGCTGATAGAATCCAGGAAGTTAGGATAGGGGAGTTGATCTCCACAAACAGGCAAGTCACTAACAGACTTCCTCAGGGTTCCTTGCTAGGTCTACTCTTTTTTGGCATCTATTTCTTGAAGGTCAAGGCCAATGTCAGTGGACTCTTGACTGATCAAGTTTGTTGATGACTGCAAATTAGGAACAATCACAGAATCTCCCACGACACTAATATCCTCCATGAAAGGCTAACACTGATAAATAACTACCCTTTGGAAAGTTCGCTACCCCAGGAAACTACTTCATTGATAACATACCCTTAAGACCAGACCAAGTAGTTAGGGATTTGGGGATGCATGTAGACAGTAAACTGGCTTTTGACCAGCACATGTCAAAGGTAGTAAGAAAATCATTCAATGATGGTTAATTTATTAGCAAGGGTATTGCATCCCAGTCCAGTGAAGTCATTGCTCCATTGTATCTGGCCCTTTGCAGGCCCATCGTTGAGTACAACGCCCCATTCGGTATGTACCCGACCATGTACATGCAACTGCTGGAACATCTACAGGGGTTCTTCACAAAAAGAATACAAGGAATAAACAACATGTCATATGTAGATTGCCTCAAAGTCCTTTTTCTTTACTCTGTGTACTACAGGTTGTTGAAAGGTGGTTTATGCCAGGCATACAAGGTATTCTTTGATCCCATTCTGACAGACCTTTAGCATACCTGAAGAACAAATAGCATCAGAACTGCTTGATCCAGGGACTTAAACCTTCTCTGCAACAAAACTAGGACTTGCTGGAGGGACAGGTATGTGTTCCAGAGAATGCCTTTATCTGGAACAGGCTTTCTGTCCTGGAGAAGCAGAACTCATCACTAACCCTATTCAAGCATAGCTTGCATCAGTGAATGGGAAATCTGAAATTCACCCCTGGTCTGTCCCCTATGACTCATATGGAAAGAAGCAGCCAGTAAATGTGTGACTACTCATGCTCTACCTTGCCTATAACCCTAAAATATACCTCTAAACATCTAGGATACCAAAAACCATGTTGGGTGCATTTGGGAAGCTTGGCTAAGGTTGTAAAGGCCCTTGTAGTCGTTAGCCTAGTACATACTTATGAACCTATGAACCTAATTGTCTCTGACTCCTGGATGTTCTGTATTATGTAAAGAAAGCACCTGGGAATAGTTGAAAAACTAAATGTTCCACTGTGACACCTCTAAATAACTAAGGTAATGGGGACTGATATATAAGCTGGGCAGCTAGGTACCTTTAAGTGTCCTGCTGCAAGGCATACATGGTAAGAAGCTCATGCTTAACACTCACATTCCTGTCAGTTACCTTCAAATTATAGCAGCATTTTATATATATATATATATATATATATATATATATATATATATATATATATATATAATATACACACACACACACACACACACACACACACACACACACACACACACACACACACACACACACACACACACACACAAATTTAAGCAAGTACTTCATTAATTATCACGTCAGAAGAGACAGTGGCCCAGTATAAAAAAATTAAATTAAAAAAAAAAAGAGCTGAAATAAAAATAATACAAAAGAAGGTGAAAAAATACACGTGTATAAGTAACTGCTCACTTACATCTCAAAGGAGCAACTAAAATAAATCAGCAAAAGTAATGCAGCATTACATTCCTAAGCCATAACACTTTGTAAAAGATGTACATAAAGCACATAATTCATATCTATTTCTTCCTCAACATTTAAATACAGTATGGGAGCTGAAATCAGTGAGTCATCACAGTTTGGCAATTTCATACAAATAAAAAAGTTACACTTTACCTGTAATATCTGGTATGCATATGCTCTGGTAGCAGTGTGCTTCTACAAGGATTGCATTTGAAACAATCCTCTCAAAATCATAGCCAGCACCCATGTAACAAAGCATGAAGATTATTCTTAAAGCATAGCTGAACAGGAGCACTGAGCTTATCACAAAATATACTCAGTCTGGTCTTAAAAATGAAAGGTAATAAAGAAATGTACTCAATTTTATGTCACATTTTCACTCTCACTCTGGGCTCTCAACTGAGCCAAAAATAAATAAAAGTCATGCAAGATGTTCACTATATTCCTCACTCCATACAGTTCCACGCCCCACCAATATAGGCTTCTGCACCACTTCTGGTACATTAAAAAAGTGACAATCCCTCCAGTGAAAACCACTGATAACATAGGAGTCTCTTGCAGAATGAAATGTCGTCTGCAATGCCCCATCAAGATGAATGGAGATATTGTCGTCTCTTTTCAGCAAGAGGTTCTCCGGTTCAGTTCTCAGCTGGGGTGTATGGTATCAGACTGCTGGACTGCAGCCCTCCCAGGAAAAAGATGGAAGTGTATTTGACATTTGCCATGTAAAAAAAAAAGTATTACTATTTTTTTTGTTTGGTGTTTTGTGTGTTAACTACTTCACCTAACACAACACTACGATGAGTCCCAGAACTCGAACTGTGCATGCTCGTTGAGTTCTGTTTTTTTTTTTTTTTTTTTTTTTTTTTTTTTACAATGTAGTATACTATCTGACTGCTGTACAAGGCAGTCCAGATTAAAGAAAAAGCTTCAGTGTGATGCCCAGAAGTCTATGCGGTTTAACCGCACTATAAATTAGAAGGGGGTTTGGACTGCCACGTCTGCAGGCACGTACGTGACGTGGATGGCTGGATTGCTACTGACTGGTTCTCGCTCTCTTCTCAAAAAAGAGAGCGAGAAACAATCAGTAGCCTGTAGTGGTACACTATACTTACTTAGATTACTTATGTTACGGACGGACTATCCTTGGTGAAATAAAGTTTCAACTTGTCTTTGATTCCTTAACTTCCTTATCTTTGTTTTTTTTTTGGCTTGCATTTGACTTTTGCCTGTTGCTGGCTTGCTTATGAGCAGCTGCTGTCATCAAATCAAGTTATTAAACAGAACTGAGGTAGGTACTGGACTCGGCTTGTGAAAGTAATTTTTTTTTTACAGTACTGTCGAAGTATGGAGGAGTGAGTCTATGTTTGTGCAACTTAATGTAACCTAATATCATTTTGCTTTTAGTTTCAGCACAACTATTGTTTTGTTTACCTCTTTTCCCTTAGATTTTTCAATACAAGCAGTTTTCTACTTCACAATAAATTTTGTTGGACTTTCAACCCACAAGTGCCACAATATAGCAACTAAATTCAGAAAATTTATATATATAAATTTCTTTCTTGTAGTACACAGCAAGGAACCACCTTTTCACTGTGACAAGATTTAATTTTTAGAAGCAGCACTTACAAACACTCAACACTTGGTAACATCTAATTGTTTTAGTTTATATACAATTGACCTCCAGCAGGATGTCCCATTAACTGCTGGTAACACAACAACTTGTGCTTAGTTCAAAATACCACAACATGATTTATAAATGTTCATTTATCTGTGCAGTTTTTTCACTGCCTTGACTTTCATGCCCTGCACTGCAAATGTCAGTCACTCATTCACCTTTCATAGAAGCTTTGGAAATAACATCTTTGAAAAACACCTTTGTAAAATGTTTGTAAAGCACTGCTTAGCTTGCTAGCCTTTACACAGAGTTCACTAACATTGGTAGAAGCACAAACACCATATCTTGCAATTGCTTTAAAACGAAGCATTGTTTTTCATCAGTACTGTAAGATTATGCTCAACAAGATACTAAGTTTGAAAGTAATTCTGCTACAAATATGTAACATAAATAATGCTTGCTTAAATGCAGAAACAGAGTTTAGTGATATGTGATTAGCATCCATGCTAAATGACTGTGGCTTAAAAAAATAAGGAAATTACATATGAGAGTATTACACACACATCAAGAAAGCTGACTTCTTACAGACATGACAAGAATGTAATTTGCTTTCTTTAAAGAACTGACAACAGGACATGTTTTTCTAAGAACGTTTAAACATATGCTTTTCTAATCCACAAGGCATTTCCTTGAAGACAGTTTACTTATCAGCATTTGCACAAGAACAGACGTGTCAGCATTTGCGTCATCAAGGCAGTATCTTTCTAAAACCAAGAGGGTGTGTGTTTAACTAAAAATATATATAAAGTCTGTATTAAATCCAGTTATGTTAGGGGTATGGTAGGGACACATTTTGTCCTGAGGTAAATGTTATATCTCTCACATCATCTATACTATATGAGAAGTAAAGTAGAACATTTTCTGAAACTGTAACAGAAGTATGTGTGGTTTATTATAAAAGTTATTAGCTACTGCTCTGAAAGACAGGTGCTGCAAAGTATATTCTCTCATCAGTGTATATTCTGCAAGCTTCTGTGTGCAACAGACTGTGAATGCAACTATAACCAGACTTTGATTTCAGCAGAATTCAGCCAGCAAGACTGAGTGTCTTAAGAAGACTTCAAATCCATCACAGTAAGCATCAGAGTAACAGCACAGTGCTGTAGCACCATACAATTAATTTTTCAATGGCAAGCTAGCCTGCATTTGAACCTAATACCTGCATTCGAACACAGAGAGAAGAGTAAGCCCTGCAGAGGGTTACTTAAGTCAAATTGCAGTAACTAACATTTGTACGTATGTGTAAATCCTAAACAGAAGTATTCCAGTTTATGCAGCTTGCAGTAGTAAAGTTTTTTAGACGTCTACATCCGGAGTGAGACTGAGGTTCAAGTCGCAGTGTCATAAATTCTCCAAGAAAAGGTGGGCATCTACTTACACAGCTGTCTGCTGCCTGTTGTGCTTCACCAGCTTCTCAAGTGACTTTGAAAAATTTCCAGCCATTTGCAACAACAGCCTGATCACCTGTTTTCTTGCTAACTGGTAAGACTTTTTTCTGCGTCACATTTTTTGGTATGGATGCTATTAGACAGTTGGCATGTTATTAGACAGTTTGCATATTATTAGATAGTTTGGATATTAGTTTGGATGTTATTAGACAGTATGGATATTTTCAGACATAATTCAAGCAAATGTAAACCAAGCTTTAGTAAATTGCAATGTTGGTATACACAGCACTTTAGTAAATGTAAAACCTTAGTAGGGCAGGTTGATAGCATTATGCAAATGTATTACAATATTTGACTGGTATCTCAAAGAAAACCATGTGGGGTATGACAAATGTTTATTGTTTGATTCAGATGTTGAACAGTTATGTCCTGTCACCACATGTGAGTCAAATCAGTTACTGACAAGATCTCTAGTATATTTTGTTACAAAAGAATGTAATAAACTTCTAAGAGACAGACACAATGATTTGAGGACGTTTAGACAAGTTATACAAACATTTTTCCAAAAGTGCATATGAGTTTCAAATTCAGCAGAACAGGTTCATGAGACAAATCAGGCAGACAATGAGGAAACTCTTCAACAGCAGTTACAAGATGAAGAAAATAGATTAGCTGACAGATACTGACTTCATACATACATTTTGAAAGAGCAGGAAACTACAGCTGATCTGTACAAAAGAGATATATTTTATAATATGTTTGTGTTTTGAAAATGGTTAAGCATACATGGTAAGATGGTAAAATACAAATCATTCTCAAATGTTTAAAACTTCCATTCAATTAAAGCGAGATATTTATCAGTACTACAGTAAAGTAGAGTGTATGACTGCTATTCTCATAGCATAGTCAAAAGGTAAACAAAACAGTTCTAGTGTATAAAAATGAAATAAAAATAGTTAATAAGCATAAAGATTTAAAGTCACAACACTGACATGCTTTGTATAAAGATTTAAAGTCACAAGACTGACATGCATGTATTTTCTTTTTATACAATGCACAAGAATAACAGGCAGACAACAGCAAATATAAATAATGTAAATATAAATGTGTTTGTTAAGCTAATATCTTAGATTCATATGTTCGTCGGTAGGTACAAGGCTATTGGCCCTAGGGCCTGTACAAGCCTAGCCAAAAAGGTACCCTGGCTTTTGCCACCCAAGAAAATTATTTTCCTGTGCCCCTGTCAAGCAGAACCACAGAAGTGATCCTTGGGGTGAATTTCCTATTACCCATCCAATCATCAAGATTTTTCATGAAGAGTGCTAATGAGGAGCTCTGTTTGACATAGATAGACAGTCTGTTCCAGAGTATGGGAAGTCTCTGGGATAGGAATCTATCCGTCCAGCATGTTCTGTTTATTGTGGTGACAAGGTTTAGGCCCCTAGAGTGTGTAGCTCGGAGGGATTGGGATTTCTTTAAGTGGAGCATGTCCAACAGCTCTGGGTTTGACATAGCTTTGTATGTTAGGCAGAGATCGCCTCTGAGTAGGCAATATGCGAAGGAGTAAAGCTGGAGTTTTTTGAGATGGTCTGTGTAAGGCATCTGTTTGAGGCCAGTAATCCTCTTTGTGAGGTATTTTTATGGCCTTTCCAGTTGTTGTAGATGTCTTGTGAGGTACATACCAAAGAGGGCATTGTACTCTATAATGGGTCTAATGAGTGATGAGTAGAGGGGAACAATGACCTCTTTTTTTCTGGATGAGAAACCTTTTGTGATGAGGTGTGCCACACAGAAGGATTTCCTGACCACTGTGGCGATGTGATTATCAAAGGAGAGACTACTGTCCACCTGTGTCCCAAGGTCTCTTATCACACTTTCAGTGTTAAGTAGACTACCGCCTATGTGGTAGTTCATGGGTACAGAGTTTTTACCAAAGGGGATGACAATGCACTTTTTGGCATTGAGCTTGAGACCATGTCTTTGACACCAGGCATCTGTCTCAGTGAGGCCCTTTTGTAGGAAGTCCACATCGTTAGGAGTTTTGACTATGGCTCTTAGTTTGCAGTCATCTGCGAATTTAGTTAGCCAAAAACCTTCTGTGTTAGCTTGTAGCCTGTACTTCAGAGACGTAGATACCAAACAGGAGAGGACCCAGGACTGAACCCTGTGGTACTCCACTTGTCACTGGTCTGAAGTCTGATTTGGAGTCTGCTACTTTCACAGTGTGGGTTCTGTCAGTAAGCCAGTTGGTAACCCATCTTGTGACATAGGGATTTATACCTAGTTTAGGGAGTTTATCTATAATTCCAGAGTGGGGGATGGTGTTGAATGCCTTGGCAAGATCTAGATAGGCTGTGTGAACCACCTTACCCTCATCTATGGCTTTGATGACTACTTCATAGAAGTCTATCAGGTTTAGGAGACATGATCTGCCTTTGCCACTTGCAAAAATAATGGAAAAGTGCATTCACAATCAACTTCTTAACCACCTTCTCCATCACAACCTAATAGGCAACTGTCAGCATAGATTCAGACCTTTCCACAGTACCACCACTGCTCTGCTATCCTTCACAAACTGTATCAACAAAAAACGCAACAATAATATTCTTTCCTCTGCAGTCTTTGTTGATTTATCTAAAGTTTTTGACATGGTTAATCACAAACTCCTTCTACACATACTGAAATCCCTTTCACTCGACCCTCTATCTATGAATTGGTTCACATCTTACCTTGAAAACCGACAACAGGCTGTACTCTGGCAAAATAAACTATCTAATCACCTTCCTATCTCCCTAGGTGTTCCACAGGGCTCCATATTAGGTCCACTCCTGTTTTCCATTTATATCAACGACTTTCATTTAACCATTCCACTCTCCACCTACATTCAATATGCAGATGACTCTACTATAATCTGTTCAGCCACTTCCCAAGCCGAACTTCAGTCACTTACCCAAAAAGCTTTCAATACTGTAGAACAATGGTTCTCTAACCACTGCCTCCTCCTAACCCCCCAAAAAACTAAACTGTTACTCTTCACACCAACCCAAAAGTCCACTCCTTTACATTTCACTCTCACATCCAATAATGGTACTCTTATTTCTCCTGACCCAACCACCAAACTGTTAGGAATTACAATTGACAACAACCTCAACTTTGATACTCACATTAATACCACAATAAAATTAGTTAAAAGAAAACTAGGATCCCTCTACAGAATCAAACCCTTTCTTACACTAGTAGCAAGTACACTATAGCCAGAACTCACTTAATCTCAACCCTACTCTATGCTTCTCCTATATACACCAGCCTCTCTAAAAATAACCTCAGCAAACTAGCTACATCTTATAACAATATTGCTAGATTTGCTACAGGCTCTCCTTTCAGAACTCATCACTGTCTGAATCTAAAACAACTAGGCTGGCTAGAATTTCTTAACCAGCTTCAATTCCACCAACTTAAAATAGCCCATAAAACCCTGTATCAACCCAGCAACACTCCAATACTCTCTAGCCTCATTACACCTTATAATAATCTTAAGAATCTATGCTCCTCAAACAAAATGCTGATTAATACTACCAAATCAAAAAACTCAGCAGGTGACTCCTTGTTCTCTAACACTGTCGAAAATTATGGAATCAACTACCGCCTGACCTCACATCTCAGACCTCTCTTTCACTTTTTAAAAGGAATCTAAAACTATTTCTAAATAAACACTGGTTATACTCCTGCATCAACCCTGACTAACTTTTTTCCTTTACTCTAATTTTCATCCTACATCCTTTACAATCCTCCCTCTCTATGTTTCAATATACTATGTTTTGCATACAAATCAATGTTTACATGTATATTGTACCTTCTTTAGTATATTACCCTTTACAGATTTTTGATTATGTTATTATTTACATTGAGTATTATAATTATGTTCATCAAAAAAAAATTTTTTTTATAATGTTCTTATGTAACAATTGCTGTTTTTACATTGTTTCTGTCATAACCTCTATTAATTTTGTATGTTTTCCTGGAGCTTTTCTCCCCGGGCCTCTACTGAAAATGGACATGTATCCAGTTAGACTAGCCCGGTCAACAAATGTAAAATAAAATAAAAATAAATAAATAAATTTTACAAACCTAAACTGTGTGGGGTCCAGAGTTTGGAGATCTCCAATGTCTTTGTTTATGAGTTCTATGATGATACGTTCCATGGCCTTGCAGACTAGGCTCGTCAGGCTAATGGGGCTGTGGTAGTTCCCGGGGTCTGTTGTGGCCCCCCCCTTTGTGGAGTGGGATAACTGTCATGGTGTGCCATTCAATGGGCACAAAGCCTGAGGTGAGGCTATGATTGAACATGGTACTTAGGTGGGGTGCCAATTCATTCTGTAGTTCATGTAGAAGGCAGCCTGGGATGTTATCAGGTCCCATGGATGCTGTGTTCTTGGTTTTGGAGAGTGAGGGTTTTACCTGTGCAGCCATGATTACAGGAACTTTGCATTCTTCTGGCATAAAGATGGGCCCTTTAGGAGGTAAGGGGGGGGGGGTAAAATTAGCACTGAACCTATCTGCCAGGATGTTGGCAATATCAGTTGGTTCCGTATATTTAGTGTCATTGTGCTATAACTCAGAGCAGATCTGAGTGTTGCCATTGAGATTCTTGACATAGCTATAGAATGCTTTGTGGTTGTCTTTAGAATCAGTGGCAACTTTGTTTTCATAACTAGCTTTGGAGGATTTTATGAGGGATCTCAGCTTCTTACTGAGGCTGACCAGGGAGTTCCTCCAATCATGGGATTTTACTCTTTTTTGCAGCAGTTTCTTTCTTCTGTTGTAGAGTTTATTTATGGCAGAAGACCACCAGATTGGCTTCCTTTTTATGAAGGCTAGCATCTTGGTTCTGTTGGGGATAGCATGATCCATGCACTTGTGTAAGTGCTTATAAAGTGCATTTGTGTAGGATTCAGCAGTCGTACCTCTATTGTCCATCTGCATGGGTGTCGTGAAGTTTGCCACTTCTGTCTTAAGAAGTGTGAAGTTGGCTTTGGAGAAATTTTTTACGGTTGTTTCCCTAATGGGGGGTGGGAGCGGGATGTGGATGTCTAGGGTGATCAGCTTGTGGTTGGATCTGACCAACGAGGAGCTGATCTCTGGTGTAGAACACAGTGGCCACCCATGTTGATGATGACCAGGTCTAGGATATTGCTGCCCCTGGTGGGGGTGTGGATAAGTTGATCCAAGGCATTGGAATTGATGATTTCCAGAAAACGTTGAGCAAAAGAGTTGGTACATGAGCAGTTTTCTCAGTTAATGGTAGGGTAATTGAAATCACCCATTATTAGAGTGTTGGGTTGTACCTTAATATTTTCCAGTGTATCAAGAAAAGAGGAGTGGGAATCCTGGGGCATGGTGGGGGGTCTGTAGCAAGCTACAATCTGGATTGCAGTTTTGCCCAGAGTTAGTTGAACTTGGATAATCTCGGATGCATTATGCTGAGCAACTAGCTTGGAGGTGTGGATATCCTTAATGAATATGGACACGCCTCCACCTTCAGTGTTTCGGTCCGGGTTTTGTGGCCGAAAGATGTGGCATGAATTATAGCTTGTTAATGCAGGAGTGCTCTCTGGAGCTTTGAACCAGGTCTCTGTCACTGCACAGACGTCAATGTTCTCCATTTTAAGGAGTGCCTCGAGTGAGTGCATTTTGAGGTTTAGACTTCTAGCATTTTGTAGTATTACCCTCAGATTTTGCTTGCTTGTACCTGTTACGGTGGTGAATTTGTCATTTGAACCTTGCCTAAAAAAGGCACTATAAGGGTGGCAAGAGCCTTTGCCAGTATCCAGAATCCCAAGGGCAACAGGTGTAGGCCATCTCTGGCAAAGCAGCGTGGTCTGTCGATCATGTCATCCCAGGCAGACAGATACTGGATTCCCTTAGATTGACACCAGAAGCTTAGCCAATTGCTAAAGTCAATCATTTTGTCCTTGTACTGTGGTATCATTCTGGGTGATGGCAGGATGCTACTCAGGGCTAGGCTCATACCTTCCTGGACTACAAGATTGGAGAGCTCCTCCATGTCTCTTTTCATGTAGTCCAGGGAGGTACATCTCAGGTCATTCACACCAACATGGACAATGACAGAGTCATATTTGTACTTGTTGTGGAGTGACCTGAGTGCGTGCGTTATGTGGTGGATCCTGGCACCTGACAGGCAGCTGACAGTAACTTTTTCCTTGTTTAGCCTGGTGATTGGAACATCAGTGTGCCTGACTATAGAGTCACCTATGACTAGAGTGTTGGGTACGTTATGCCTTATGGGCTGTAGTTGAGTGGCACACTGAGTATGTGGGCTATGTGTCATTTGGGTTGTGTTGGGGGGTGGAGGTTGCTTGGATTTCTGCTTTGGAGGTCTCTGTTTGGATAGATTTGTACTGCGAGCCTCTGCAAATGTAGGTGAATGTTTTGTGCTTCTGTGTGTGTGTTTTGGTGGTGTAGGTTTTGAGGTACTATGTGATGAGTGTGGTACGGTGCAAGTGTTTACCTTCTCCTCTTGACTGTCTAGGCCATTCTTTGATGAAGAGAGCTTTGCTTCCAGTTTGGCTATATAAGTGCATCTCTCACAGGTCGTAGTGCTAGGTGGTAGGAGGAGAGGGTTGTCTGTGTACATGAGGCAACTGCTGCATTGTCCCAAGATGCCCAGATTCACCAGGTAGACAGGAGAAAACACCGAGAGCTGACCTTTAGACATGCCTGAATAGGTGCTTATTTATTAAGTACTAAAAACTGTTTTCCTATAGACAAGTGAGGAAAGTTGAGTGCTGTAGTAATTTGTTACTTATTTAGTGCTTACAATGAGTTCTGAACAAGTGCTGAGCTCAAAGAAACAGATGAGTGCTAAAACTAAAAAGCTGGCTACTTGCAAGTGAAATTTTGAAAAACAGACTTTATGGCGCCAGGAATAGTTTAACCCCAGTTAAGTGGGGGGGGGGGGGCTTAGGAGCTCACAAACAGTCCTGGACACAGCAAATCCATATCTGGGCAAGACCTGCCACAGGAAAGGGGGGAAGCAAGCTTAGAATTTTTTTTTCCAGTAAAGTGGAAATGGAGAAAGCTGGAACAGAAGTTAATTCAACGTTAAGAATCTGAGTGGGTTGGCCTTCACAAATGTTCTCTATTAGACTGAGTGACTGGGAGGAGTGTCACAGATCAAATATACAGTATGGGCGGGCAACTGCAAAGCCACCAAGTATAGCTGTAGCCACTAAATGAAAGTTTTAAACAGATCAAGGAGCAGACTCAAGAATGCTTTTAACTGTAAACAGACAATTATCAAAAATGCACAGAAAAGGTCAGATAGAGCACTCACAAACAGAAAATACAACTCTCAGTATGAAAAAGCAGCAGTTTACACTTAAGTAATGTTAAACAGTAGAAAACAGTACATAAATGCAGTGAAACAATAAAAAAGCTTTATAACAGTGCAAAATGTAGATTAACTATATAGCACAATTATAAGTGTTTCAGAAGTGCAGTTCAGTGAAATAAGTGTAAGAAATAACTTATCCTGCTCTTGGAATCTTAAGGAATTTCCATGTATGCCATGCAATCCAGAGCCTGAGCCATACAAGCTATTTATCTATTTATTTTTTACATTTTTTTTTTATAATTGTATAGTAACAGCACACCAAACAGTTAAAGTTCTGAATTTTAAAAAGAAATAAAATAATGGATGGTATTAGTGAAGCAGTCTTTGTAAAATGAATGGCAGGGCAGTTAAATAAAAAATACTGAAATGTGAGCTCAGACCTTCCTAGACTGAATGAATAGTTACAGGAAATGTTGAGCAGATAAGATAAGAAACAAGACTGATTGCCAGACAAGTGGCTTGAGGTTTTCTAAAAACTTATTATTAAAACATAATTGTTAAAATGTTCACATACAACATTATTTGGTAATTGTAATAAAATATCACAATTGTGCATATATGTCACTGATAAAAGTAAAAAAACCTCAGTTACATCAAGTATAGCCAGCAGATGGGTTATAGTACGCATACAGTTCAAATCAATTATACAGGAAGGTACAAATAACTACTATTAGAAGTAGACAGCAAAGGCAACAGAAAAGATGATCAAATCAGACAAAGGTCTATAGTTTAATAACCTAATAAAGCAAATGTATAACCAAAGTGTTGGGCTGACATACATTATAAAGCAAATAAACAATAGTGCAATACTACAGGGGGAGGGGTACTTTCTCAGTTTTACACTGACTGTGTGAGCAGTATTGCAAAAGGGTATAAAATAAAGCTACAGGAAGAAATATCTCATTCCTTCTTGACAATACTCTTTTAGGAGGGAGGGGAAAAACAGGTATTAGTGCATTAGAAATATTGGTAAACAGATTAAACCTGATAGGATAAGATACTTTACAAGTTGCTAATAGCTATCATTCTAGTTATTAGTGTATTGTTTAGTATTAAATTGTATTTACAACCTGTTAAACTGTAAGGTTATACAGGAGATGACTTAAAATTGCTTTATTAAAGCTATACAAGAGAGAGTAAAGATATGTAAAAAATTGAACAAGAATGGTCACTATTTTTAATACATTTTTGGCAAGACAATGTTGGTATGCAAAAAGCTTAGTTGCCTCTGGTGGCAATTCCACTAGATACGTCTAAAGAAACATAAGAATTTTCCAAAATTTTGCTTGATGTTAATGTTACTAAATTTGTAGATTGGACTATGTATAAATACAAAATAATTCAGTACAAATGAAATTAATGAATATGTGTGAAGAAACATGTTTAAAAAAATGGGTCTAGGATAGCTACTAGATTGAAATGCATGAATAGCAAACAGTCTGTGTAAATACATACTATACAAGATACATTGTAATAAGTTCAAAAGTAATTTGTCAAGTTGTAATTTTATCACTGATTTTAAGTTGGAATCTTATTGGTTACCCCAGTTAAAGGAAAATTAAATATTGTCATCATACAGCTAATAGACTAATATGTACATAACATTCTTTAGTATATACATCATATTTTTTTAAATCCTCAAGTATTAAATATACTGAAATAATTGCATTCAAATATTTATTATCTAAGCCCAGTTCAGTACTTTATGTTCACTTCATTGTCAACCAAGATGTTAATGGGCAGTTCAGAGACATGACCACAATGTTATGGTTAAAATGACATTGAAACTATGTATTTTCAGCAGTGCATAATTGCTTGGAGTAGCACATAGTTTTTGTCTCTTATAGATATTAGTCTATCTCTAATCTTTTGATATAAAATAATCAATAAAAGTACAGAGTTAATTCAAAAGGTGCAAAGAGTTAATAAAAGAGTACTAAGTCATAAATTAAATTATGTGATAACAAAAGAATAAAATAATCAAGTTAAAAAATAAAACTAAAGCAGACACAGCTCATAACTGATGAAATATTTTCCCAGAATAGTCTGTAAAAGAAAAAGTTGTTAAATACATTCAGTTTTGGTAGTAATACTTGATATCATTGTATTAACTATGTAAAATTGCATTTTGACTTGTGTATCAAAAGAAGACTAAAGATTTTGTTTTTTAATGTGTTTTCTATAAAAAATAAAAAGAGGGGATTGTAAGATTATGCTCAACAAGATACTAAGGTTGAAAGTAATTCTGCTACAAATATGTAACACAAATAATGCTTGCTTAAATGCAGAAACAGAGTTTAGTGATATGTGATTAGCATCCATGCTAAATGACTGTGGCTTAAAAAAATAAGGAACTTACTTATGAGTGTATTACACACATATCAAGAAAGCTGACTTCTTACAGACATGACAAGAATGTAATTTGCTTTCTTTAAAGAACTGACAACAGGACATGTTTTTCTAAGAAAGTTTAAACATATGCTTTTCTAATCCACAAGGCATTTCCTTGAAGACAGTTTACTTATCAGCATTTGTACAAGAACAGATGTGTCAGCATTTGTGTCATCAAGGCAGTATCTTTCTAAAACCAAGAGGGTGTGTGTTTAACTAAAAATATATATAAAGTCTGTATTAAATCCAGTTATGTTAGGGGTATGGTAGGGACATATTTTGTCCTGAGGTAAATGTTATATCTCTCACATCATCTGTACTATATGAGAAGTAAAGTAGAACATTTTCTGAAGCTGTAACAGAAGTATGTGTGGTTTATTATAAAAATTATTGGCTACTGCTCTTAAAGACAGGTGCTGCAAAGTATATTCTCTCATCAGTGTATATTCTGCAAGTTTCTGTATGCAACAGACTGTGAATGCAACTATAACCAGACTTTGATTTCAGCAGAATCCAGCCAGCAAGACTGAGTGTCTTAAGAAGACTTCAAATCCATCACCGTAAGCATCAGAGTAACTGCACCATGCTATGGAACAATAAAATTAATTTTCAAGTACTGTTTAGCAGAATACCCCAATACACTATTTTTGCAGCCCTTGTATTGTACAAATGGCACAGTTATGTTTGAATGTCACAACACATTTATCATTTAACATCACAAATTTGTTTTACCATGCTCACTGAAAAGACTGTTTTCATCATAGGATAAATTCAAATATGCAAACATGATCCCAGGTTCACTTCTATAAAATAGTACCATCAATTATTTTAAAGTGCAATAGTCTGACTTAGAACAATTAACACATCCAGCATCTTGTTAAGCTTTAGCTCAGAACACAATGTGGTGTTACCAGCTTCAGATTCACTTATGTTAACCTTTCCTAGATGGAGAAAATTTATGATTGCTTAGGTTTCATTTACCACATAGTTTATAAAATTTGTGATACAACAGTAGTTGCCAGTTTATCTTGTTCATGAAGTTGCCTTAGTAAATTCTGTATGCAGTTTCAACAGGTGCAGCTTTGTTCACCAGATTTTTGGTAATTCAGCATTAAACAGCTTACAAGAATTCAACAGTGTCTGAAAATACAACTGTTTCACATGAAGACTTCAACATTTCTTTAGACAAAATCTGTTTTTCATGCATCACTTTAGAATTTCATTAAGCATGTTGTTACTCATATAGCAAGTTAACCTTTCTTTGGGCACACTATGTTTCTTAAATCAAATGCCATACTGAGTTATTACAATATTAAATTAGGTGCACTTTTACAAATTCATTTTTCTTACTCCAGTTTTACCAAACATCAGCGGTTTCATCAAAGATTTGTTCCACAGGATATATCTCCAAAAATGTTTTAACTTGTATGTATAAACGCAGCCTTTTCACCAGTACAATTATTTAGTTCTTAGAACAGCATAAGCATACCACAGCCTGGTACATTTCAGTCTTTCTTGTTCTCTACTTCTGAAGGTGTTGCACTCTTTTATCTCCAGTTAAAAGTCCAGTCAATAAGATAGAACCACTTTCCATACATTTTCATTATCAGCTGTATAAATCAAAGTGGTGCAGTGGTAGTGTTGTTGTCTCACAATAAGAGATTCTCTGGTTCAATTCTTGGCTGGGGTTCTTTCTGCATGTCCTACTTGCATTTGTGTGGGATCCCTCAGGATGCTCTGGTTTCCTCCCACATTACAAAGACATGCATCTGGAGTGTTTATTCCTGGGCCTCCACTGAAAATTGAATAAATAAACCTGTCTATGTTTTCCACTAGATGCCATATGATGGGAGTCATTAGATCAAACACAAAATGTGTTTTAACCACATTTAACATGCTTCAGTCATAAATCAGTATGCTTTTAATTAATTTATAAAACACTCTTTTTATTACAGATTTTTATATACTACATTGAAGTGGCTTTCTTCAAACTAATTCTGCAAAAAAAAAAAATACTTTTTCCAATAACACAATTGTGAGAAACCTAATACCTGGAATACACATTAGCTTAGCTGTGCTAATTCTGTCCAGAGTAATTCAACAATTTTCTAGTAGCGAATTTCCTTCTTCATCTTCTTCTAAACTCACTCTGGTTACTTTCCAGTATGGATTCACAGAGAGTAGACTCCCCTTCTACTCCGAGCCTCTTGTCTTCTGCAGTTACTGTGAACTCACACAGTCTGAATAGAGTAGACTCCCCTTTCACTCAAGCGCACTTGCCCTCTACATTTCAGACATTTAGTGTAATAGAAAAATATTCCAACAAGACTCAACACAGCAATAGGACCTGCAGCAGAACATTAGGGTACATAGTCTGGGAATGAACAGGCAATAACAGTGTCATATGTGAAGCAGAGGCAGATGCACAGCTGGGCCATGGCACAGGCAACACTGAATAAAATGATGCATGCACTGCCATACCAAGCTAGCAAGGCAGTGCATGGACTTTTCACACTGTGGGTAAGAGGGCAGGCAGGCCACAGTCATTGTCACTTGTAGAGGGCAGGATCACAATGATAGGTGGCAGCAACACTGTGCTATGAGACAGGGTCATGAAAGGTGAATTTGGCAATTTGGCAGCCACTTACTCTGGAATGTAGTTGTGGGGAATCAGGAATCACATTATCCAGTGGTGGGGTTGAGTTAAGTGGTGACCATTGTTGCTTATAATCTGTATCACTCCTTGCTACACTTCCTCCATATACATCTTACCAATGCCACCTTTGTCCACACTGCACATGCTGTGTGTGTATGGATGTCCTGTAGTAAGAGCTCTATCTCTTGGGTCATGAAGATTTTCAGCCACTGCCTCTCTCAGGGATCCATGACAAGCCCTGTACTCCTGTGGGTTACACAAATCAGTCAGTGGATGTGTCGGGCTGACTGTGAAAGTCATCTATGTTTGATCACTGACCCATTTCCCATTCCTTAGTTATTTCACATGCCTATGTAATGTTCTGTAAATTATCCCATGTATACACTGGCTGTCTGTACCCCTTCCTGCATCTACCCATAGGCACCATTTATTGCTGGGCACACCCTGTTATACCCCATACAGTGTTTATCCACATTTCCTTTTTTTTTACTAAGCATTTAATTTTAATTGCCTGAGCCTCCTATATGTTATTTTTACTACTAGAGTTGCTATTAATTTATTTTCATCATTTAGAACTACATACTTGCATTGTCTGTCAGCATTCATATGTAAGTACATCTTTTAAAGATCATGTATTTCTGAATTGCCTTAGTCTTGCATTCTGTGTAGGTTAACTTGCATAATATTAATATACACTGACTCTCACTGTTAGTCTCTTGTTTTCCACAGACTACTTTGCATTATCCTTGCTTTCTTGTCACATAAAGTCATATAAACATTGATACTTTATTGATGTAATGCAAATATGCATGAGAAAGTATCTTATGACTAACATAAAATGTATTTTTGTCTTTTGCAGTTATACAATTGCATGCTAAGGGCTAAGGGCCAGGAGTATCACTGGCATCCTATATGAGGATAGGTTCCTGACTTTAATGCTGGTTCTCCTCCTGCTATTATACCAACTTTCATCAACATTACAAAGATGTGCAGTCTTTGATTAATGGATTCAAAGCCAAGCTTTCATTTGTATAATTGTTTTTTTCTTGGATATGGCCATTGTACATTTTTGTGACATCTGATCAAGAGATATTTATTATGTTTTCTGTTTCATTCTCACTTATGGTATACAGAATCATATTTTATGTGTGCATTTATAACTTATATGTATAACTAAAGGATGTATGTTGTATTGTTATGCACTGCAACTAAGCCACATTTAGACTTCTTGCAGTATACTACTTGCAGTGTTGTACCTGAGAAGTAGTGATTCTACATAATGATGGATTTATTTACAGGTATAGAAAAGTTATTTCTCAACTGATTGTGTCACTCTGGTGATCTATGCATGTGTAAATGAGTTACATCCTATTTTCACTTCTTCCCTGCGAAAGAACTGTACCATTTTGTCCTTTGCTTCTTTTTCTGTATTCAGGACTGTTATGGTACGTCTGTCTTACAACAACTTGGATTTAAGGCAATGATATTGCCAGCTTCTTGTCTTGAATTTCAGGTCATTTCCTACAATGCTTCTGATAATTTACAAAGTGCTGACCTGTTCTTTTGTGATAACTGGTAGGGGAATGGTGGAGGACATTTCCTGTGTGTGTGTGTGTGTGGGGGGGGTAACCTGAGGCGATGGATGGGTAAAATTCCTTGTGGTTATTCTTTGCTTGGGAGGCTATTTTTGCCTTGAAGTTGGCTTTTGAAAATGTGACTAGTCTCCTGATTTGCTTGTTTAAACTAATGGGAGAGATTTTTCCCTGCAGTCTATGTCCTCTCCTACTTCTGGACAAGATGTTCTTTCTTTTGTTGTACAAACTATAACAGGTGTTCACCAGGAAGGGTTGTTTTTGCAGGTTTATCTTGATCTGGTATTGTCACTTCTCCGCAGCTGTTTATGTGGTTGTACAATGATTTTGTTTATACCTCTGCATAGGCCTCCATATTTTCTTAGTTTAGGGGAGCTTGGAAATCAGCTATGTCATCACATAATAGGAGGTAGTTAGCCTTCAAAAAGTTCTTAAAGGTTCTGGAGTTAGATGGGGGTGCTAGTTTTATATTTATTTCAAAGGACACTGTTTTGGGATCTGATCTGACCAGTAAGGGCATTACACTTGAAGGGGGGGTGCAATGATTCCCCATGTTTGTGAGTACCAAGTCTAGGATATTTGTACTCCTATTGGGAATATAGACTAGCTACTCCAGGGAATTTACACTGACAAAGTCTAGAATTCTTTCAGCCTACATGTTAGTGGTCATGTAAGCTTCCCAGTTAATGGAGGGGTAGTTGAAATCATTCATGAGTATGGTGTTGGGCTTAAAGCCGGTATCACAGAGATTGTTACTTTCAGCATGTTACTTTGTACTTTTAAGCTGAATATAAATTATAATTAGAACAGCAGTGCAAGGAGAAGTGGTTTGAGTTGAGTGCTGCTTGTTTTTCTTATACTTGATTTTTGACTGGCATTCCAGTAATGTATTTAAAAAGTAATTTATTTTTTCATGTCTCGCAACCTTTTTGTATCCAACTAGATATTAAGTAAGCTGCCATGCAGCCAGTGCATTGAAATATTTTTTTCTTCTGCACTTCATTTTGTCTTGATT
The DNA here is from genome assembly GCF_019279795.1 of Protopterus annectens. Taxonomy (NCBI): domain Eukaryota; kingdom Metazoa; phylum Chordata; order Ceratodontiformes; family Protopteridae; genus Protopterus; species Protopterus annectens. The sequence continues at coordinate 1,186,503,009 of NC_056743.1, read as the reverse complement.
GGACTCTCATAATGACGATTTGGCACCCAGGGCAGCGTATTTAATTAAAGTTCCAATTTTTATGGTTTTGAGCATAGCTACTCCCCTTTCTAGTTGGCCGCACCCCTTCCCATTGGCCCCACTCATTCAGCTGTCTCCTGCAGCCCCCCCTTTGATTTGAAGTCACCAGCCGCCACTGCTTCCCACTGTTTGCGTGGGTTACCTCCTGGTGCATTGGTTTCCTACCACATTCCAAAGACATGCAGTAGGTGGATTGGACACTCTAAAATGGCCGTAGGTGCGAGTGTGTGTGCGAATGAGTGGTATGGATGAACTACCATGGCAGGGCTAGTTACTCAGTGGTGTAAACCTTGGCTCAAGATGATTGTCACTGTTGAAGTGACACTTGACCACATGTGCAAAATGGGAAAAAAGGGTTGAGGAGGGGTGGATGGATTTTCATCTCTTTTCACTGCCTCATACATGGAGACCTGTTCGCCTCACCTCACACCTACTGAAGAAATCAATTTACTGCTTAAAAGTTTTGTTTTAAGTGAGTATTTGAGGGATTAATGACTTCTAACACATACCCCTAAGTACAAAGAAACCAGGCTTACAGTAAATCACTGAAGGGATTGAGATAATATGGCTTTCTTTACCATGTAGTGTAACATTTTGTGAAAATGCTGCCATTAGTCTTGTAGATTTTATTTAGTGTGTAAGTAAATATAACATTTCAGTCAAAATGTAACTAATTATATGATACAAGAACTGCAAATTTTGTATGAAACTTCAGATAAACACTATGAGCAACATTTCAAAGTGGTACTGGATATGAGCACTGGCTGCAGAAGCTGAGTGCCAACTTTAACATTAAATTGCATGCAAGCATATTTCCTATGTATCTATGCAGATGGTGCCAGCCTTAACATTAAATTGCACGCAAACATATTTCCTATGAATCTATGCAGATGGTGCCAGCTTTAGCATTAAATTGCACACAAGCATATTTCCTATGAATTTATGCAGATGGTGCCAGCTTTGATATTAAATTGCATGCAAGTGTATTTCCTATGAATCTATGTAGATGGTTTCAACTTTAACATTAAATTGCACGCAAGCGTATTTCCTATGAATCTATGCAGATGGTGCCAGCTTTAACATTAAATTGCAGACAAGCGTATTTCCTATGAATCTATGCAGATGGCGCCAGCTTTGATATTAAATTGCATTCAAGTGTATTTCCTATGAATCTATGTAGCTGGTTTCAACTTTAACATTAAATTGCACACAAGCGTATTTCGTATGAATCTATGCAGATGCTGCCAGCTTTAACAATAAATTGCACGTAAGCGTATTTCCTATGAATCTATGCACATAGTGCCAGCTTTGACATTAAATTGCATGCAAGCATATTTCCTATGAATCTATGCAGATGGTGCCAGCTTTGACAGTAAATTGCACGCAAGCATATTTCCTATGAGTCTATGCAGATGGTACCAGCTTTGACATTAAATTGCACACAAGCGTATTTCCTATGAATCTATGCAGATGCTGCCAGCTTTAACAATAAATTGCACGTAAGCGTATTTCCTATGAATCTATGCAGATAGTGCCAGCTTTGACATTAAATTGCATGCAAGCATATTTCCTATGAATCTATGCAGATGGTGCCAGCTTTGACATTAAATTGCACACAAGTGTATTTTGTATGAATCTATACAGATGATGCCAGCTTTGACATTAAATTGCACACAAGCGCTTTTCCTATGAATCTATACAGATGGTGCCAGGTGTAACATTAAGTTGCACACAAGCGCTTTTCCTATGAATCTATGCAGATGGTACCAGCTTTGACATTAAGTTGCACACAAGTGTATTTCCTATAAATCTATGCAGATGGTGTCAGCTTTGACATTAAATTGCACGCAAGAGTATTTCCTATGAATCTATGCAGATAGTACAGCTTTGACATTAAATTGCATGTAAGCGTATTTCCTATGAATCTATGCAAATGACAAGATGCTCATTGTCCTACAGTAACATGACAAATGAAAACCAGTAAAATTGTGTATCTTTTGTAACTATGATTTTCTGAACCAACATTTCTGAGTATTGCAGTTGTCACTTGGTAAAAAGCATACATGCATACCAGTGTGGCTTGTCACTACTGATCTGCATTTCAGAAACATGAAAATTAGAGGGGTTTATACCATGAAATGCTTAGTCAAGAGAAATTAAGCAGTGCCAGAAATCTACTGTACAACAACCTATTAATGCCAAAAGTCTTGACATTTTCATGCCAATAATGTAACCAGGGATGGTTTTAAGTATAATGGCACCTTAGTCGAAAGGCTTCATGGGGACCTTCATCATTGTTGCTGATATTGGCCCATCTTGATGTTCGTTGCTCCCTCTGTGTCCCTCATGCTTACCTGTCCACACCATGAACATTATTTTTCCTTCCTTTCCTTTGTGTTACCATTCTGACTTTTTCCTGCACTCCTAGAGATTTTCCCAAGTTTCCTAGAGATTGACTGAGAAGCCTGACACTTGCTTCTTAGAAGCCATCTTGCGATTAGTGCTACTGCTTTGCTAATGGTAAGAAAAGGAGCAGAGAAACATTCGTTTCTACCTGACTTCTCAATGTGTATGTGAGACTTCCCAATTGGTCTGCTTGTCATTTTGGTGGAAGCCTATATAGTTATGGACCTTTGTGCAGCTTGGTTTCTGTTTTGTTGAATGACTTTACATGCTATCCAGGGCACCTACCAAGACAAAACTGTAACAAGTGAACTGACCCTGACAACATATATGACAATACTACTGATTGCAGATGAGCCAGTAGCCTGCTTAGGGTTAGTGTTACTGTTTTGCTTTTGATGAAAGAGGCCACTAAGTGTCATTGATTTCCAGCCTCATGTACCTGTGCTGAGGCCTGTACTAGTGGACTGGCAGTAGTCCATAGGCAAATCACCAATATTCATTAATCTTGGCAGACCTAATTCTGTCTGTGAGATCAGCTGCCATCCAGCCTAAGTTCAGAGTATCACAGTAAATACTTCATCCAGGGCTCTGTGCAAAATTCCTAGCAATCTCATGCAAATGGCCCCAAATGACAGGACTGCTACATTCACATCTGTCCATAGCTCTCAACCAGTCAGTGACAAATCTCAACAGAATGAGGGACAAACCTAGAAATAATCAGGGACACTTTTAAAATATTAGAACCTAAACAGCTACATAGAAAGGTTAGTGCCTGTCCACCTAAAATAGAATGGTAATTTCAGGAATAAATCTCTCTGGAGGCACTCCTGTATTAGTAAACTGTTTAACAAAAGAAATAAAATAAAATATTTTAAGAAATCCTCACACTGAAGCATGCCAGCAAAGAGTACCATTAGAAAATGTGAAACAGGGTGTGAGCTTAAGATCTCCATAGATAAGAAAGGAAGTTGCAAGTCTTTTTTTTCAGTGATGCCCTGAAATTAAGGAGTAATGCCCAACAATGAATATCTATACCTAGCTATGTCTATATATATATATATATATATATATATATATATATATATATATATATATATATATATATATATATATATGGGTCTATGTTGAATGATCGCCAATACAAAATATCAAACACATATGGTCAAAACCATATGATCGAATGTCAAAATGTTGATCATTCAACAAAATAAAAAAAAACAACCTAAAATAGATATAGCCTCCCTGTACCCCCCCCCCCGGTACTTAAATATTCCAACTCCGAGATCGCACTACAGAGAGGAAAAGGGAAATCTCCCATTCTGCGCTGTATGCCGATCTCCGATCTCTTCGACCATATGCAATTTGAACTTTTAAGCTTCGACATTATGCATGAGACCCATATATATATATATATATATATATATATATATATATATATATATATATATATATATATATTCCAATCCTAAAGATATCAATATATTGGAGATTAATTTACTATTATATGCTTACCTACCCTCATGGTTATCTGCTGTAGTCCTGAAAATTTAGTTTCCTCTGAAATTTCCTTAGAACTAGTCTTAAGAATCCCTATCAAAGGCTAAAAATAATACTTTAATAGAACCAGACAATACAGCTGACTGCATTCTTATCAGTGCGAAATATCAGAGACTCTACTGAAACTATTAGTCTTTCTTCAGTTATTAGGCAGTTATCTGCTTTTTACGCAGATGTCACCTCCTCTAATTTGAATTTTCATTACTTCTATTGCCATAAACTTAAAGTGATGTCCATGATTCTCATTTACATGTTTAAGCAACAGATTTTTAGCATCCTTCAGCTTAATATTGATATCAAACACATATGGTCAAAACCATATGATCGAATTTTATAATGTCGATCATTCAACAAAATAAAAAAAAAACTAAAACAACCTAAAATAGATATGCAAATGGACATGTATCCAGTCGGACTACTAGTCGGGAGGTCAACAAATGTAAAATAAATAAATATTGCTTACATGTTTGCTGATATGTTCCTTGAAACATCTTTCAGTCTTTCCCACATAGAAACATGTGCATGAGCCATATATTGCCAACTATTTTGTCTACTACCAACATAAGTTTCTTGGACATAGATATTTTTAAGGATAAACATAGACATCTTAATACCAGGCTTTTTCAGACAGAATGTGGGAAGACTAATCTATTATATAGGAAGAGTATGCATCCTGCATACACTTTTCCTAATATTATCAGGAATCAAATCTTCAGGGCATCAAGGTTATGTAATATGGAAATGGATTTTGAGACAACAACTAATACGATCAAAGAAGAACTAATTGTAACAGGTTATACAGAGAAGAAAGTTGATAAAGAATTGATGGATACAAGGTCTGCGAGAGATGGGAATGCAAAGCGATTCATTCAGCACACTAATACATGTAACAATGAAGGACGTGTCTTTGAGAAACGATTTAAATGTAATGGCAAGAAGAATTGGATCCAGCTAACATATGTGGGTGATGTTAAGGAGATAAGCAATATCATTCGGTTGAAATGGAAGATTTTGATGTCTGACTTCATATTGAAAGACATAGCTGGTGCAACACCCAGCTTTATGTATGGTCATAATAGAAACCTGAAGCAACTATTATACTGTTCTAACAGTGATGCATATACATCTGCTTCGAGTAAAAAGTGTACCTTCCTCTGTAGACTGTGTACTTGTTGCAAACATATTCTCACGAGTGATGAATTTGTGCATCCAAAGACTGGTAAGAAGTATCAATGTCAAAATTATGTGGATTGCAAGACTAAACATTTAGTGTACTTGGCAATATGTTGCTCATGCACATGTTTCTATGTAGGAAAGACTGATAGATGTTTCAAGGAATGTATATGCAAACATGCAAGTGATATTAAGCTGAAAGATGCTAAAAATCTGTTGTTTAAACATGTAAATGAGAATCATGGACATCACTTTAAGTTTGTAGCAGTAGAAGTAATGAAAATACAAATTAGGGGAGTGACATCTGCCTATAAACTGAACAAAATGAGATAAAATGGATTGCGAGATTACAAGCCTGTGTGTTTCCAGGCTTAAATACGAATATACCTTTAAAACCAGCCCTTAAGGGGCAGAAGCTACGTAGAAAGATCTGATAGGATGATTAAAGGGCTTTGTCCCTTTATGGATAATGTAATTGATCAAGTGCTCTATTTCACTGATAATTTTCATGAAAGAAGTCAGATCTGAGGAAGGGTTTTTTACAACCTGAAAGTGCTTGTCAGTTGTTTTAATTTTTTTAATTAATGCTTTATTTTATATCCTATGGCCTGGTGACAGCCTCCACTCTGTTTTGTGGGGTTTTTTTTGTTTTGTTTTGTTTTATATATATATATATATATATATATATATATATATATATATATATATATATATATATATACATATAGTAACTCAAAAAGCAGACTCACATTGGTAGCAAGGTTTTTGTGGGAGTAAAAAAGAGAGAATGCACAAATGACTGAATATTCATTTGATTGAGGCACATATGGTTGAATTTAGGTTTATGTAGTGTAGGTAAGCAGGAGTGGGCAGGAACATTAATTACTGAATGAAAAAGTGGTGGTTGTAAGAATGTGTATGTGTCACAGTGGCTGTGAATATGCCAGTGTGCATGGGTTAGAGCTAGCGTTAGAATTAGTAAGGGGATAGAAGTAGTGTTATGCATATTTTGAGCTGTCTGTATTCTGTATCATTTTATCTTGTGTAGTGATGTTGTTAGGGTAAAAGTTTTTAGCAAAGCCACCCTGCTCAGCTTACTCGTGTGTGATAAACCTAACCCTACAACTGCCCTAACACTGACCCTAACCCTATAAATTACATTACTTAAAAAAACCCTTTCCCTAACAGAATCACTACCAAGACAGCACTTGATCTCAATTTTATAGCTGTGGTTTAGTGATATATGGATCTACTTCAAATGATCAAAGTTGCAGAACATAGGTTCATAGGTTCATAGGTAGGTACTAGGCTATCGGCCCAATGGCCTAAGTAAGCCTAGCCAACAAGGTTTCCTGGCACCCAAGAAAGTTATGTCGAGCAGAGCCACAGAAGTGATCCCCAGGTTGTATTTCCTATTTCCCATCCACTCATCAAGATTTTTCTTGAAGAGTGCTAATGAGGAACTTTGCTTGACATAGATGGGTAGCTTATTCCAGAGTATGGGAAGTCTCTGGGACATAAATCTATCCCTCCAGCATGTCCTGTTTATTGTGGTGACAAGGTTTAGGTCCCTAGAGCATGTAGCTCAGAGGGATTGGGATTTTTTTAGGTGTAGCATGTCCAGCAGTTCTGGGTTTGACATAGCTTTATATGTTAGGCAGAGATCACCACGGAGTAGGTGATATGCTGCGGAGTAAATCTGGAGTTTTTTGAGACGGTCAGTGTAGGACATCTGTTTGAGGCTAGAAATCCTCTTTGTGAGGTACTTCTCTGGCCTTTCCAGCTGCTGCAGATATCTTGTGAGGTACATTCCAAAAGGGGCACTGTACTCTATAATGGGTCTAATGAGTGTCGAGTAGAGGGGAACAATGGCCTCTTTTTTCCTGGATGAGAAACCTTTTGTGATGAGGTGTGCCACGTAGAAGGACTTCCTGACTACTGTGGTGATGTGATTATCAAAGGAGAGACTACTGTTCATCTGGGTCCCAAGGTCTATTATCACACATTCAATGTTAAGTAGACTGCTGCCTATGTGGTAGTTCATGGGTACAGTGTTTTTACCAAAGGGGATGACAATGCACTTTTTGGCATTGAGCTTGAGGCCATGGCTCTGACACCAGGTATCTGTCTCAATGAGGCCCTTCTGTAGGATGTCCACATCATTTGGGGACTTGACTATAGCTCCTAGTTTGCAGTCATCTGCAAATGTCATTAGCTAGAGGCTTTCTGTGTTAGCCTGTACTTCAGAGAAGTAGATACCAAACAAGGAGGTCCCAGGACTGAACCCTGTGGTACTCCACTTGTCACTGGTTTGAAGTCAGATTTGGAGTCTGCAACTTTTATAGTGTGGGTTCTGTCAGTGAGCCAGTCAACAACCCATCTTGTGACATAGGGATTTATACCTAGTTTAGTAAGTTTAGCTATAATTCCAGAAAGGGGGATGGTGTCGAAAGCCTTAGCGAGGTCAAGATAAGCTGTGTGAACCACCTTACCCTTGTCTACGGCTTTGGTGACTGCCTCAAAGAAGTCATTCAGGTTCAGGAGGCCTGATCTGTCTTTCTCATACCTGAACTGGGTGGGGTCCAGAGTTTGGAGGTCACCAATGTCTTTGTTTATGAGTTCCATGATTATATGTTCCATGGCCTTGCAGACCAGGCTCGTCAGGCTAATAGGGTGATAGTTCCTGGGATCAGTGGTAGCTCCCCCTTTGTGGAGTGGAATAACTATTGCTGTGTACCATTCAGTGGGCACAAAGTCTGATGTGAGTCTATGATTGAACATGGTGCTTAGGTGAGGAGCCAATTCATTCTGAAGTTCATGTAAAACGCGGCCTGGAATGTTGTCTGGTCCCATGGATGCTGTGTTTTTGGCTTTAGAGAGTGCACCTTTACCTGCGTAGTTCTGATTACAGGGACTCTGCATTCTTCCTATATAGATATGGGCCCTTTACGGGGTGAGAGGGGGGTAAAGTTAGCACTGAACCTATCTACCAGGATGTTGGCAATATCAGTTGGTTCTGTAATTTTTGTGCCGTTGTGCTGTATCTCAGAGCAGATCTGAGTGTTGCCATTGAGATTCTTGACATAGCTATAGAATGCTTTGTAGTTGTCCTTAGAATCAGTGACAATTTTGTTTTCGTAACTCGCTTTGGAGGATCTTATAAGGGATCTCAGCTTCTTACTGATGCTGACCAGGGAGCTCCTCCACTCCACATAGAACCACACATCATCGAGGATGAGATGGTCAGTGTTCTACAACACTGAACATTAAAGCAGAACAAATTTGAAAAGATAAAAAGTTGTCTTGTAAGTCTTTGCAGGGGGGCAAGCCCCCCTGCGTCCCCCACACCCCCTGCTACTTAAATATACCAACTCTGAGATCACACTACAGTGAATAGAACAGTACATTTCCCATTTTGTGCTGTATGGTATCATCCTCTTCACTGTAGTGCAATCTCTGTGGTGGTATATTTAAGTAACAGTGTGTGTGGGGGCCACAGGGGTGCATGCCCCTCTGCAAAAACATGAAATAAGAAGTTTTCATGTTTTAGTTTTTTTTTTGTATTGTTTTGTTTTTTGAGTTCGATATTGCAGAACCTCTGGTCCTCGATGATCAGAGGTTCGATGTTCTGCAATTTCAATTCTCTAAAGGGGACCCTGATTTATGGCTTTTTAGTGAGACAGAAACAGACAATGTGTTGTGATTCACTCTTATGAGTCATTCAGTGCTTTGTGATTCTTTCTTTTTTGTTCTACCAGTTGTGACTATCTCTTTCAAGTGTCCTACCTTTACTTTCTTGATGTAATCATATATATATATATATATATATATATATATATATATATATATATATATATGTATATATATATATATATATATATTCCAAAACAACCACTTGGTGTACAACCCAACTTACAGTGCATGGAATTAGAACATATTCCAAATAACAGCCAAATAACCAGTACTGATACCACACCATGTCAGTAAATAGTGATTTATTAATAACGATTCATTTTATCTTCACATTATATTTTCTTTGTTTTTTTTTAAAGAGCAGTCTGACTAATATATAGTGACTAAAGCAGACCAGTTTTGGCGACTGGTGTCATCAGAGAAATAAACTTTAATGTGAAAATAAATGAATCATTATTAATAAATCGCTATTTAGTGACATCATGTGGTACGAGTGCTGGTCATTTGGCTAGTTGGAATATATACACACATACTGTGTGTGTGTGTGTGTGTGTGTGTGTGTGTGTGTGTGTGTGTGTGTGTGTGTGTGTGTGTGTGTGTTGGGGGTGCAGGGAGCAACATTTTGTGTTATTTTTTTATTTGTAAATGCTATTCACATTTGAGTGATATTGCCTTTTGTGATCACAGTGATTGCAAGAGGATAACTTCTTACTGAGTCATTAAGAAGGGATGCGGGTGGGGGTGATACTCTTCACTGTGCACTGTAGGAAGGCAAAGCCCTTCATGCAAACAAAATAAAAGTTCAAAAGCTTGTTTTGATCAACTAGCTCCAATCAAATGAGATTTAGCAGAATAGTCATTAACTGACCACTATATCATTTCTATATCCTGTGAAAATTAGCTATAAATGTAAAATATTCACTCCATTATTATCTAACGTTTATTCCCGTTACAACTATTCTGATTTTGTACCTGTATCTATTTGTATGTACTCTTGGTAAAACCTTAAAATGGTCCAGTAATGAACTAGTATACCTTTATAGTTACTAAATAATAAATAATCTTAAGAGTTGAAATATCTCTGGTGTTTCAGAATTGTTCACTTTGTGGCTGGCATGTTTAAAAGTGTAGTTAATACACTTTGCAGAATATGGGTTTAGTTTATATACAATCTGCATTGATCACATTTGCTGTGCAGAACAACTGGAATCCATTATCAGCATTAACCTGTGATTTGTCATAATGTGGTTCTTTTTACCTTTCTCAGGTGAGCATCTAAAGGAAATAATGAGCGTTGTAGTCACCTATCCAGCTTTAAAGCGTGTTGCCCTGGCAGGAGGCACACATGGAAATGAGATGGCAGGAGTTGTACTGGCCAAATACTGGATGAAAAATCCCGCGGAGTTACAGAGGAAGACTTTTATAGGGAACACCTTCATTTCAAACCCACGTGCTACAGAGAAGTGTGTGCGCTATATTGACTTTGACCTCAACCGCTGTTTCACCTCAAAGATGTTAAAGTAAGTGCATACTGCGTCCAACCCTGTACTATGCATGCAGTCACTGCTGCATCTTTTGTTACAGATAGTACAAGACACAAGTGTGTACATATGGAAATGAATTGTGTGTTCTGGTTCAAGACAGAGAGGAAGAGTGAGTGGCCATAAAAGGGGAAGAGACTCTAGATACGTGAAGTACATTGGTTACTAAATCTGAGGAAAAAGAAGGGGAGAGGGAACATACTGTTAGATTTACAATGTGTCCAGGCACAGGATACACACAATAAGGATGATTTGTTGGTATGTAAAATAAGGGTTGAAAAGGGAAGAAAACTGTGACAGTGATTAGGATTTTAAATCTACCAAAAGCAGTATCTAAAGTTCTATGGTGGAGAGAAGGTAGCAGAGATCAATTTGTGAAAACATCCAGGCTTGTTAGCAGATATAAACAGCAGTAGATGTCTAAGTTAAAATAGCACTTCATTGTTGTTATTTCTTAATATTTGGAGGTGAAGACAAATCTGATAGAAATCCTAGTTGGTGAGGGTTTCATACAGCTTCTATAGATGGGGTGCTGGATAGAGTTGACAGCATGTGAGAGGTAAATGTCATAAAATTTGGTTAGCAAATCTTAACTGTGCATTAGTGAGCCATGGGTCAAAACACCAATGTCATACTCCACATGTCTGAATTGCAGAAAGTTAGGAGAAGTAGAGAGCTAGAGAACTGGGGGGGGGGGGGTGGGCAATGAATGGTGAGTAATGACTAGGGACTGTTTAAAAGATGTAGAATAGATAACAGTAAATAATAGATTTAAAGGAGAAAAGAGTTCCTTTAGCTTAATGTATTTGTTAAAAACAGTCAAAATATATAAGTTTTGGAATGAGCGAGGTCAGACAGGCAAAAATGAGGTGTATTTAGAAAGTAGGAGTGGGACATTGAGGGACATAAGAAAGGCAACGGCTAAGATAGAAAAGTAAAACATAAGTGGGACAAGGAGTAGAAATAAACTTCTTTAGTATACAGGAGAAAAAAGAAAAAAAAAACATGATACAGGTCATTAATTGTTCAGTATTGGGTGAGACATTAAGGATGGAGTGCAAGTTGAAGTTCTGAATAATTTCTTCACTTTGATGTTTATGATGAAACATAAATGCAGAGTTCTGGTATAGGAATGGCAGTAGAAAGAAGGGACTGACACTCGGATGGATAGGCCTTGTAATATTGTAAGGCTAGAGTACAAGTTTTATCAGGTAAAGAAAGATTAAGCCATGGGAGCAGATAAAGTCCCAGCTGGAGTCTCAAACACCTGTCAGGTGGTTCACTGAGCAGAGTGGACATGCCAGCTGCAGTGTTGTAAGACAGAATGTAATGAGTAAACAGCCTGTAAGACTGATATCCTTAGCTAGGGAGCTGAAGTAAAACAGAGTTTGATGGAGAGGATTCTGTCATTCCAAAATAACAATAGTTTGTATAACATAAACCAACACATTTTGTAGCTAAAACTCTTGCTAGTCTAATGTAAATACCTAGATGACAAGTCTGAGTGAATGAATGAATGAATGAATGAATGAATGAATGAATGAATGAATAAATAGATAAGTAAACACCAAGGAATGTCAATATTAGAAAACTTTGCTTTCCATTTGTGAAAGTCAAATTTTGTTTTAACTGCCAATACTTCCATGGCATGGAAGTTATAAAATGTTTGTTTGTTTGTTTTGCATTGTATCTAAGTTTAGTCAGTACTTTACTGTTAGACAAAACACCATTATGGTCATATATAGCCAATGGGGATTAAAAAACAATGGTTATATCTCCTTTACATATTATATGTAATATGTCACAGTCCCTTATGGGCATTTGTTATACTGCATCTGGATCACAGCGCAGCTGCGTAAGGGCATGCTGCTGGTTGTAATGTACATAGATTTATGGCATCACATTTAGCATTTTACATTTAACAAGGTCTCCCATAAAAGGCTTTTGAGAAAATTGAGGAGATTAGGAATGGGTCAGCTAATTGTATAGTGGTCAAGATGTGTGCAGTAATGAGGAAACAGAAGCTGTTAAGTGAGAGGTACCCTTCTGGGGAGTGGGGATGACAAATGCTGTGCAATAGGGAGTTGGACCTGGGCCTGGTATTACTTAATGTATTTATTTCTAACATGGCTACTCATTATGAATATGTTAAGAAAATCTTTATATTGTTATCAATTACTGAGTACTACTTAGAGGTAATGGCTTCCTATAAGAATTTAACCATACTTTTAATGAAATGTCTACTGAAGATTTCATCTTGTGTGGGGAGTTTGCATGTCCTCCCTGTGTTTGAGTGGGTTTTATTCGGGTGCTCCAGTTTCCTCCCACATTCCAAAGACATGCAGTGGATGGATTGGACACTGTATACTGGCGGTAGGTGTGAGGGTGTGCATGAATGTGTGTTGTGAAAGAATTACCATGCCAGGGATACCCACCATGTGGTGTAAACCTTGGCTCTAGATGATTGTCACTGTTGAGTTGACACCATGACCTCATATGCAAAAATGGGAAAAAGGGGTTGTGGGTGGATGGATTATAAGAAAAGGGTAGATGTGAAACTTATGGTAGGTTATCTTAGCAATGCATTTGATACGGTAAGACATGATGCTCTGTGGGATGTTATGGAATAGGTAATATAATTAAGGGAGTGTGTATGTCAGCTTATCAAAGTAGTAGAGTGAGACTGTTAATGAATGGGTGGCTGAGTAAAGTAATATGCATGAAGTTTAAGACAGGAATGTCCCTTGAGTAGAATATTGCTTGCATTGATGATGAATGCAATAGTTAGTAAAGTAGCTTATAAAATGAAAGATGCTAGATATGTGATGCAAAATGGGGTAGTGATTCCAGTAAGTTTGATATACACAGATGATATAGTTGTAGTTGCTAAGAACAAAATATGGAAGTGGTGGTTTGTCTGAATGGATGCGTAAAGGAAATAGGAATTACCTTGAATAAAGGTAAATGTAAAGGTTTGGGTGATTTGATGAAAATTGGGAGTGTGTATTTTTCAATGAATAGTGTCCTTTCTAGGAATAAAATTTGGGAAAAGTATGTAGTTATGATGCAATGGGAGAGTTTAATAAAATAAATTAAAGAAATATGTCTTCTATCACCATTCAGAAAAAAATGTTTATTTGGTAAATTCTGTATTGACGGGAAAATAGTAAATATGTCAAATGTTTGTAAGATCCCAGAAAAAAGAGGTATGTTTTAAATGAGTGAAGATGAAGAGGGATTGGGATTATTAAATCCAGTGGTTTATTCTGCTTCTTTAAATGTGTATAGAGTATTAAAGTGGGTAAAAGAGGAGAACGTGAAATTAATAGTGAGAATGGTTAGCTATAAGTACAAAATGTTCTGGGAGATGATAAGAATAAGAAAAAAAAAAGATGTTTAAATGAAGAAATTAACAATTAATAAGAAAAATACTAATATGGAAAATAATGAATGATATAAAGAAAGATAGAAGGATGTGGTATAGTAATGTGATGAAACAATATTATTATGTAAATCCATGGGAAAAATTTACCAGAAGAAGTGATTAAAGTAATTAAAGTAAGGAAAAAGTAGTGTAGTGTCAAAATAGTATCAGGATTTCTTATGGAGACTGGTAACAAAAAAGTTACCAATAAAGAGAAATATGCCATATAAACAGAAAGTTCAAAGAGCGTGTTTTTTTTTTGGGGGGACAACAGATCATTTTTTTAAATATAAAAGACTAGTGAAACTCTGGGAAAAAGTTGTGTGAAAAAAAATTTTTTGACAATATTAATGACAGAAACAATATAGATATGAATGTGATCATGTTTAGATGTTATAAGAACAAGAAGAAAGAATATATGAAAAAGGCAGATATTTTAAATAATGTGGGTTATTTGGAATTAAAGATTGAATAAAATTTTGTTTAATGGGAAATGGATTTTGGCAGATACATACACACACACACACACACACGTATATATATATATATATATATATATATATATATATATATATATATATATATATATATATCTATATATATATATATATATATATACATATATATATATATGGGGCCAATTATGAAAGAATAGCAATGAGGATGTTATAAGAAAAATGTTAAATAGTAAAAAAGTAGAAATGTGTATATATGCCTGTAGATATGTACATTTTGTAAATATATAAATATGCAAATAATGTTTTTTTATGTTGTGCTAAATACACTCACCTGAGCAATCATCAGCTCACTCAAAGCAGCAAAATGGCACCCAAACATTAGCTGCAAAACTTGTTTCAAAGTGCCATTTCTGTATTGTCCACAAACCATCACAAAAGAGGGAGACATTAATACCAGTACACTTACCACAAGGTCCTTGATAAAAGATAGCAGGTGACTTGTGTGAGTTCAAAGGCAAACGTTACCAGGTAACAGTAGACTATTACTCTCATCACATAGAAATGATCCATATATCAACTACACCTAACCAATAAATAATAGCCAGGTTCAAGCAAATATTCACAAGATAAAGAATATCAACATAGCTAGTGTTAGACAATGGTACATAGTTTCTGTTGACGGAGTTCCAACAGTTTTTTTTTTTGACAACTATAGTTTTAGTCATACTATGTGATGTTCTTACTATCCTCAAGCATATGGAGTTGCAGAGAGGGAGCAGTGAAAACAGGTAAAAAGATTTTAAGGTAGCAAGATCCTCACAAAACTCTGATGTCATATCAAAGTACTCCACAGAGTGATACAGACTTTTTCAGCTAATGCTTGTAAGACAAATAAGAACTAACAAGCCAATTTTAGAATCAAAACATAAGCCCGAAACTAGTTTGTATGACCCAGTCAAACAAAATAACCACTAAGCTAAAGCTTTGTATAGAATGTTCTATGACAAACACTGTTCTGCATAGCCACTATTTATCCTTTAACCAGGTCAAGCACTCTGCCCAAAATTCAAGGGAGACGAAACAGTAGGACACAATGGGTATTGTAATAGAGAAAACTAATGAACCAAGGCCCTATATCATACAAACAGAGGATGATCTCATAGTTAGATGAAACCTGAGGCATATTCAAATAGTTCCTAGTGAACCTCAAGCTGAATACCATGTTCCAGAAATTAAACCTGAAATGTCTGCTCACTGAGAATAACCAGGTCCATGTCTAGTAAGAGTGCTCCTGTTTCCTCAAAAGAGTTACCAGAATTCAATTTTTCCAAGAGAAGGGTGAAGTTTGAAAACCACAATGTGCAATGACAAACTATGTGTTGTCTTACTGAGTGTGATTATTCCAAATCCTGTCAGAACTGCTTTGCCAGACAACTCTAAGCTCTATTATAATTATTTATAAAATAAATTTCCTTCTCAAGTTTCCAGTTCAATTTCCAGTGCTGATCATGTGACATACAGTGGAAGAGAAGTTAAAATACCAAATTTTTACTCAGAGTGTAACAGACTTATATAGTCAGATAACCATAAAAATCTTGGGAGTGAAAACGTGTTCCTAATTAATGTCTGGTGAAAACATTTTCCTAATTAATGTCTACCTCAGGTGTTCTTGTTTTATGAATAATTGCATTATAGCCTTTGTAAAGTGTTTAGAGTACTGCATAATCAAAAACACGTCAAATGTTATATATGTACATTGACAGGATCAGACCAGAGTGCTGAATGTATGTGTACATCAGTTGTGCATAAATCCATTCTCTATATTTTAAGAGCAAGGTCTCTCTCTCTCTCTCTCTCTCTCTCTCTCTCTCTGTCTCTCCTAAGGAGGTGATATGATAAATTAAGCTGAACTGCATGCGTCTGTGCAAACTATGAATATGAATTATAGCCATTGCTACTTTAAAACTACTGTATATTATAACCCTTTTAAGAATTAATTTATCCTAAAATGCCTAGAGTCTAGAGACTAGGGTCAGAGTATTTGTGATGAATGAACTGTTAAATTCAGTGTACCCGAGCTGCCATTTTGTACAGAACAAAAGATGTTGTTTTTTTAATATGCTGGAGTATCCTGCTGTTAATGACACTACTCTCCAATATTACTGGATGACCAGGTGTCCGCATCATGACATTAGGTATGAAAAAAGTGAACTCTGTTAGATCAAATGTGACTAAAGTCAGACTCATCTGACATAACTGACATGGCAGTTAGCTAAATGCGTGTAGTGTGCAGTAGAGATAACATAGGTAAACAGCCACTAACAGCCATGTCTTAGCTATAAGACGTATTAATTAATGGGTTGTAACAACAACTAGCTTCTAAATGAATTGCAGGCAAATGTTACATAAAAGGATTCATTATTCAGCACAGTATACTCTGCTTGTTTGTTTTCCATAGAGGTTTTGCGTCAAGTGAATGGAAAACAGCTACAGTCATTCCCCTACATAAGGAAAGACTTCCACAGACCCAGGCAATTACAGACCCATAAGTTTGACTAGCCTCCTGCGCAAAGCCAAGGAAAGACTTATCATTGAACTCATCAGGTTAGTCATGCTGAACCTCCAAACTCTGGACCTGTCTCAGTTTGGATTCATCAAGGGCAGATCATGCTTACCCAACCTGGTGGGCTTTTTTTAAAAAGGTCACTAAAGCAATGGATGAAGGCAAAATGATATACGCAGTATACCTCAACCTGGCCACAGCCTTTGACACAGTTCCCCACTCAGGCATAAT
The DNA here is from genome assembly GCF_019279795.1 of Protopterus annectens. Classification (NCBI taxonomy): domain Eukaryota; kingdom Metazoa; phylum Chordata; order Ceratodontiformes; family Protopteridae; genus Protopterus; species Protopterus annectens. The sequence goes on along the minus strand of NC_056743.1, from coordinate 1,186,485,903 downwards.
ACAAAAGCTGAATAAATTAGGAATAAACTCTATGGAATTCATAGACTGTCAACTGGCTCACATACAGAATCAGAAAATCAAAATAGGGGAAGTTACCTCCACAAAGAGACCAGTCACCAGTGGTGCCCCCAAGGTTCTGTGCTGAGACCTCTCCTGATTGACATCTACTTTTCTGAAGTAAAAGCCAATGCCAAATGAATCTAGTTGACTAAGTTTGCAGATGACTGCAAGCTAGGAGCAATTGTTGAATCACCAAATGACTTAGCCATCCTGGAAGAAAGTCTCACCCAAATAAATAACTGGTGTCAAAATCATGAACTGAAACTAAATGGCAAAAAACAGAAGATTATGATCTGGTCACCAATCATGACAAGTATATTATGTGCTTGATACATGGATGCCAAGAAATTCGCCTTGAGAGCAAAGGTCAAGAGGTCAATCTTGACATCCGTGTTGAGAACACATAACTTTTCTTTACGATCAGTGATCTGATCATAATTCTTTGTAGTGCATGGAAATTTTATTTCTACATGTACTACTAGTTAGTTTAAAATTAGTTTAAAAAAACACAATGTGTTGTACCCAGTAAACTGGGGGAAATGGTTGACATCCTTACATATTCCCTGTGTAAGGGAAGCAGTTTTAACCAAAGTACTTGATGTACTTTAGCAAACAGCTGGCAGAAACTGGAGTTGAAATGAAGCCATTTCATATCCTGCTGCTACTGTTTTCTTGTCAGCACTGTCTGTTTTTAGTGCAGGGTCAATCTTAACAGCTTTTGGGGGTGATTAACAATTGTTAAGCATCTCTTTAAGCGTTTTTATATTGTGCAATAGCAGTGCTGAACCAGGATATAATTTAGCTATTTTCTGAGTGTAATCGGGGTGCTCCATGCACTATAATGCATTATTGTATCGCTTGGGAAGGCACTTACCCTAGGGAAATACCACATTGACAATACACCCCTAAACGTTGACCCAGTTGTTTGGTTGTTGGGAACTTATGGGAATTTATGTGGACAGTGACCTAACTTTTGACCAATGTGTCATTTGTTGTAAGAAAGTCCTTCTGTATTCCACAGCTTATAAACAAAGGGACTGTGTCTAAATCTAGGGACGTCATCTTCTCCCCTTTACTCAGGCCTCATTAGGCCAGTCATTGAGAATAATGCCCCTTTTTGGCATATATCTGACCAGACACATGCAGCAACTGGAATGCTCACAGAGATACCTTACTAAAAGGATTCTTGGCCTAAACAATATGTCACACATGGACTGACTCAAAGCCTTGTCGCTATACTCGGTATCCTACAGACTACTAAGAGTTGACCTGTGTCTGACATACGAGACATCCTTTGACTCAATACTGATGGATTTACTGCACATCAGCAAGTCAAATTGTATTAGAGATACTTGGTTTAGGGATCTAAACGTTTTTGCAACATCAAGAGAATGGTTTGGAGGAACAGGTATATCTCACAGAGGATACCACTGCTCTAAAACAGAGTCCCCATCCACATAAAACAAAACTCATCCCTATCCATATTCAAGTGCAACTTGGATATGTGGATGGGAAACAGAAAATTTACCTCAGGACTGCCCCTAGTACTACTAATGGACAGACACAACTCCTGAATGCTTTATTCCATGCATGAGTCCCCTTAAATTATCTTTGGTATGATCCCAGTTGTTCTTATTAGGGGTAATATGTAACCATGCAGTGGGTAAGTCCAGTCTCAAAATGGGATAGGTTAATTTGACTACAAAAATTTAAACTGGCTAGACTTAAAATGGCCCACAAAGGCAGCTAGCCTAGTATTTACCTATGAACCTAGAAGAATTAAAAATGCTGGCATTTTCAAAATGTCTCTAACACAATTACATACACTTTTTTTTATTTTTGTCTAGTTTTGTGCCTGACCAGCCTGCCACCAGCTCCTGCTTGACTGTTTGTTCTCCATCTTGACTAATCATAGCACAGTGTCACTGCAGATAAAATCAAGCAGTAACAGGGTACTGACCTGCCTCCCTTTAGGTTCACAAGCACCTTGCAATGCCTTCTATAGCAGGAGTCAGAATCACATGAAAGCATTCTTCTATGCTTTTCTGCTCCTTGCTGACTTGAGCAATGGGCACTCTTTGGCTGGCTGATACCAGCACAGCCAACTTCACATAGCAGAGTTGCTTCATGCCTATGCAAAGTGTTACAGTCTCCTTCAGTAGGTTGACACTGCAGTTTTCATCACAATGATGAGTAAACCAGTCTCTGATTTCTTAACCCCCCCCACACACACACACACACACACACACACACACACTCTCTTGCTCTTCTAGCACACAGGATCACTATAAGAACCTAGGTTACAAGTGAAACAATCAGAGCCTCATTACTTACATTTATGTGTTTGTAAAATTCTTTAAAGTGTGGTTTACACAATGTTTTCGTTTTTATTGTGTTGCATTTTTTTTGTGTTTTTTCCCATTATGTGCTGACAATCTAATCCTCTCTACTGGCCCATTTGCTCCTCATACACTGTGGTGAGAGTTGACTGAGAGAGGCCATCACTGAGGCAACCATAAAGGCTTATTCAGATTTTACCATGTCAAGTTGGAACCCCAGTTTGCATGCGCAAAAACATACTTAGGGTTTGGCATGCAATGGGTGCCCACAAGAGCATGGTATATATTTCCATGAGGAAGGTAACCCTTCAGGACAGTCCTGTACCCTTAACACCAGTACTCCCATTGGTTCTCTAGTCTCCACCAGGGACTCATTCGTTGGTCCAAATGCCATGGGAATGCACTTCCACATCTTCACCATGTACAGAGGGGAGCTAGGAAAGCTGCATCACTCCTTTCCTCCCCCATGCAAGCTCTTGCAGGTGCCCAAGATGCTAATCAAACTCAAGTGCACCAGGTGATAGGGCTTTGTTATCCCTCTACAACATTAGAGCCAGCTGTTGTGCTGTAATTAAAGATCCCAAAGGAGCATGGCCAACTGTTTTTGATTTTACATGTTTTTAATCCAATTAAACACATAATTTTTCTTTCTAATGATTCGCAGTGGCAATATATATTTTTCCTTCTTTCTTATTTTGCCACATTTTACTCACTTACTGGTGTAACACTTTTTTATTTATTTATTTTTTAAGCTGTTTCCTACGTGTGGCAAATTTTCTTCTGAATCATGTTCCATGACTGTAAAGAAAGTAGAAGTTTGTACTGCCAATGATGACTTTCTTTGTGTGTTACATTACAGAAGTGATCTGCGAAACAAAGAATCTGATTTGCTACCAATATTTTGAAATTATTTCCATGCTGAAATGCATACATAATCAACTTATCGGATGTTCATTTCTAGTAACAGCAGATTGCATTCATTTGAATATGACTGAAATGCACTCTGCAGACCAATTATCACTCAAGAATTTTCCAGTGATTAGAGAACCTGCAATACTGAAGACTGCCTTTGAGACTAGTGGTATATTTTTCATTAACAAAAACCCTTAACCCCCCCCCACACACACACACACACACACACACACACACACACACACACACACACACACTTGTGATTTCTACCCTTTCTAGCCAAATTATGTCATTTTACACTAAAATTGGTAAAGTCTTATTTCTATTGTTTCCAAAGGTTTAACTGGAGGGTTCCAGTCCAAATGTGGCAGTCCATAAAGAAGAGAAGGGCATGTTTTACAAATCCCTAGTGTGATCTTCTTTAGTAATTTCGAACAAATTCCCTTTTCATCCCCTGCCAATTCTCTCTTCTGTCAGAGCCATTTACAACAGCACAGGATAATGCTTTAATTCCTACATGTCCCTAATTTCCTTGATGACATTGCCAGGTGACTAATCCATAGTTGTCCATCTGAAAAAATAATGAAAAATGTCATTTCTAAGTCACAAGTGTGGTTTTCCTTGATAATAATAAAACAGGCTGGTTGCCAAACTACATACTCAGCCCCTTTTGTAGCAGCAATGAATGTGATGTCTGCCAGCATCAATGATCTCACGATTTATTTATTATTTATTTGTCTTTGTTTACAGGGAAAGTCCAAATGGGTAATAGCCATTTTCAACAGAGGTCCAGGGAGAAAAGCTCTATTTGTTTACATTGCATTATGCTAAGTTCCAATTAAACACAGAGTAGTTACATTTCTGTTTACATTTATACACAAACAGTAGCTACATTTATAATTTTTAAGATTTTACAGAGGTGGAAGTTACTAAAGAGAACTTCCGTATGCACTTTACTGGATTGTACAGGCAGCAGTTATGTATAAAAAACATTTTGTCATTTCAGTGAGAGGTTGTGTATATTCTGTTTAAGGAGAGTATTTGGAGAGTATTGTATGGTGAGCACAAAGTCTCAACCTTGAGATGAGCATATGCAGGACCAGGACTGGTTAAGATGTTGTTTAAGCAGTGGTTTAAAACTACTGAGTTTGTCAGTTTTATTTGTGTGGGGATACTATTCCAGAGTTTAGCAATGTACTGGGAGTAGAGCAAGTCTCTTGCAACATTATTTGACCTATCTGTAAGTAATAAGAATTTGTTACTACAGCAGAGGTTCCTTGCTGGACAGCAGGTCAGTAATAAGTTATGCAGTGCAGGGCATTTTTTTAGATGATGAATGAGTTTGTGTGCTGTAGTTTGTTGTGAATATGTTAGGTAGTTGTGTTGTTCAAGCCATTTTAATTGCTTTGAGCTATGACAATGATGGGTCCTAAGAGGGAGATTGGTGGCAAATTTAGCTACTTTATTTCAGCAGGAGCCAAGTTTTTTTCTGTGAATATTGTTTAACTTTGTTTGGATAGGAGCAGCTTATAAGAGGGTCAGCAATAAGAAGGTGGTGGCTAGAACTGTTCTTGCAGTATCTGTAAGGAATCAATTCATCCTATAAAAAGAGCCTATTTTCTGGTGAGTAGATTTAATGGTGTGCAGTATATACTGTAAATATTTGAGACTGTCATCGATAATAATGCGTAGAAGTTTACTGTGAGTTACAGTTTCAATAACAGTATTATTTGCTGACTTTATGGTGAAGGATTGCTTTTGATTTTGACAACTTTATGAGGTAAAAAGCATTAGCTTAGTTTTCTTGGGGATGAGTAGGAGTTTTGATTCTTTGAGCCAGTTTTCTACAAAGGTGAAAGATTTTTAGGTAATGTCTTGGAGCTTATTTATTGTTGAGGCCACACACATATTAATGTTGAGTCATCTGCATGCTGAACTAAACTAGCATGGTGAGTGGAGGTGTGGAGGTCATTAATAAATATATTAAATAGAAGAGGACCCAGGCTGGAGCCCTGAGGTCACACATAGTAACTGGCTGAAAGATTTCTACTGGTGGGGATATAATCTGAAAATACATCCTTTTTTTCTACTTAAAACGTGCCTAAACCACCCACACACTGCAGTTTGCATCCCCACATCATCATATAGTGATCCTGGTGGTGCCCAGTCAACCTGTGTCAAGTCACTGAAGTAAAGAAAGCTGTTTGCAATGTTTCTGTTTTGTCCTACAACTAATTAAAATAAAGAACAATGCTTACTCTGTTTTTCAAAATATTTTCTGTATTTCCTGAACTGTATTTTCTCTGCTAATCAGCCATACTTCACAATACCCTTTCTTCCTCCTAGCTCAAAATTTGAGTGTACTCCATCATTTTGTGATTGCAGTAGATAAGCACCAGGCTAGCCACCCTTGCAGGACATTTTAAATCTATCCAATTTTGCTCAGAGTTGAGAATCAAACCCTGTACTCTGTATCTATGAGGTAAACAGTATAACCATTATGCTAATCCTTAATCCCTGGAAGGAGGAAACCCCAAGGTAGAGCCCTTTAAGTTGCATAAGTTGGGCAAAGAAGCAGACATGATCTGAGTGTGGTGTTATCTTTAGCACCCTGCAGGGTTTTACTTGCAGCCTTCTTCATTCCTCCTGGTGTCGGGTAAATACCTGTCATAGCAGGGCAGAAAATACCACCCCACTGATATGTGCTTCCATGCAGTCTACCCAAACACAGTAAACATTACTGCTTTGGAGGCCAAGTAACCATCTCCCAGTCCAAATGGCTGTTTGAACAGTGCCCAGTTCTCTACTAGGAACAGTGGAGCAGTGCTACCTCACTGCCTGTAGGATGGACAAACCAGTGTCAGACACTTTCTTTCTTTCTATTCCCTCAACTTGCAGTACCTGAGGCCCATACTTCAACTCTGGTAAATGTGCTGCAGTCAGGATCCACACTTGGCACCACACAGCACACTATTTTTTCATCATGAAAAAATGCCCCCCCCCACTCCATCATCATTCTTTTTCCCCTAAATATGACCTAACTACTTCTATTAATTCCTCTGTATTACTTAAATATTAGAATGGCAATGTTTTATGTTTCTTAAAACCACTGACACATATTTTACCATAAAAATCTTGACTGCCCATCACCCTGCTGCCTTAATGACCCACTATTTTATCCTGAAATATATAGGATAGCACCCTCACATCACCCAATGGTGGATTTGTCCTTTCCAAGGAAGTTAATCCAAAAGCCTGCAGGTAGGTGTACTGCAGTGGTCAAATTGCCTCAGCTGTGTATCTGGTGTGACTATATTTGTATCCTGTGATTGGCTGGCATCCATTACAGTACTGGTCCCTGCCCTACATTAATTGCTTCCTAGGAAAGGGTTTGGATCCTCATTACCCTGAGCTAGATAATGGTGTTGAAGACAGATGGATGAAACGATGAATGGTTAGCTTACTTACCTGTAAAATGTTTAAGACATTTGAGATTAGTTATTTTTTGTTTTTTTTTCAGTAACTCTAAAGCCTAGACAGGATCCATAATTATTCATATTATGTGTCATTGTCAATATTACATTTAATTTATAAAACATGAATATTTATGACAGTATTGGAATACTACAACTAATCATATCAAACGCTGTAGTAACCAAACCAATGGAATTGGTTATGTCGAGGCAGTCAGAGTGTGGAATACTAAAAGCAGAAAACTTATTTTTGACTACCTACCATGTAGAAATCAACAGGTGGTGGAGTGGTACTAAGCTTAGGTTTCTCTCTTCTTTGCTAACCAAAGTAGATATGCGATTGTTGACAGATTTATCAGACTTCAAACTTAAGAAAACAGTTGTACAGAAATAAGCAAGTAAGTATATGTGTGATTCCCACAGGGTAAACACACCCAGCAAGAACTGTTGGTTTTACTGTCATCTGCATTGAGGCGAATGGTTCTGATGTAGTCATCATTCTTGTTTCTGAAGGATGCGTTACAAATACAGCAAGGAGATTGCTGTTAAGTACTGCAAATATGTACATGTGATGTCTGCATGCAATGGTGTTTTAAAGCAAAATATAAGGTGTATGTATGTGACAGTAGGTGTTATTAAAGTCAGGGCTTAAACATGTGATAGTGTTTTTAGAGTAAAACATAAGGTATGTACATGTGAAAATATTTCTTATTAAAGTCAAAACTATAAGACATAAATGTCTGCTTTATATTAAGAATTCACAAAGTCTTGTTTTAAATTTGAATATTATACATATATATATTTATGTGGGTCTACCTGATAAGACTGAAATACCACAATATCAAATCCCACAAGACCGAGATGAAATTTGCCAGAACCTCACATGAACGAACACCCAGAACACAGGCAAAAACTCTGGGTAAGTAACCACTTGTCCTTCATGGTGAACGTTGCACTTTCCCCACTGTAGTGCAATCTCAGAGTTGGTATATTTTGTTAGGGGGGAACAGGGGGCAACGCCCCCACATGGGTGTGTTTAATTTGCTTTGGTTTACAGTTTTTTGTTGTTTTTTTGTTACAGGCATGTGCTTACTTACCTGGAATTTGTTTGTCGGTGTTCTGAGTGTTCATTCTCAGCAATTTCATCTTGGTCTTATGGGATTTGAAATTTTGGCTTTTCAGTCTTATCAGGTAGACCCATTTATGCATATATATATATATATATATATATATATATATATATATATATATATATATATATATATATATATATATATATATATACACATGTATATACCATTGCATCTCATTTTATTTCTTAAATGCTGAGATAATTTAATATACTATTATTGCATTTTTATTAACTTGAAGCATGAGATAAGCATATGTATTCTTAGGTTTCCTCATAAAGAAATGTGAATCTATGAAATATCTATTGCCTTATGTTATGTTAATAGTGTTACATGATTTGTGTACCATATAATTTTTGTTTTTGCCTAATGGTCCAGGTTGTACTGAAAAAGGTCCTTGGACCAGTTTATTTGCCTGGTTAACAAATGATAGATATATAAAGAGATAGATAGATAGATAGATAGATAGATAGATAGATAGATAGATAGATAGAGAAATAAGTAACATCACACAGAGGAGCACAGTCTTGAGACTAAAAGGAACTAAACATATTTTGAAACAATTAAGCATAAAGTGTTTTAGCGATGACATTGCATACCATTTCATAGAATATTATGAAAGTAATCCACAGACTATTAGTGATTATGGAAGATGAGATTTCTTCTCACAACTAATATATTGAAAGATAAAACATTAAACTAAGCATCTTATCTAAATGTCTGCATTTGTTTTTCTGGCTTTTTCCCCAGTTAGGAGTTGCCACAATGGATCACCTGTGTGCTCATGATTGGCAGTGGAGTTTTACACTGTTGAGTTTCCACCTGGCACCCAACCTTCCACGGAAGGCACACACGCACGCACCCACGCCTAGGGCCCATTTAGAGTGTCCAATCCACCTACAGCATGTCTTTGGGATGTGGGAGGAAACTGGAGCACCTGGAGGAAACCCACCTGACCACAGGGAGGACATGCAGACTTCACACAGAAGTCACCCCAGCTGAGGATTAAACTGGAGAACCTCTTGCTGTGAGGTGACAGTGCTAACTGCTGCACCACCGTGGCTGCCCAAATGTCTGTATTTATTAAAATGTATAATTTATAATCTACATTAAACAGATGGTAAAAGTACTGAGAATGCATTCACTACAGCAAAAGCTTACAATATTGAAAAACAACACATTGACAAAGGTAGAAACATAGAAAAACAAAAGTGCTCAACCAGTGTCTTTTCATGAGGCCAAGTCCCACTTTGCCCCCACCCCCCATTGTTATTATATATAATAACTCAAGTTTTCACTACAGTGGAGAAGGGGAAAAAAGTCCCCGCTGAACTGTAATTAGCTTTTCAGTGCTGCTAAAAAAGCTGGTAGCACATAGCCTTAATGTTCTGTATCCACCTTCTGTGCTCAGTCTTTTGTTTTTCGTTATTCTAAGCTGTTGATGTACTGAATGTATTCCAAAGTGTTGATGGAATATTTAAAGAAGTGGATTAAAACCTAGAGTAAAGAAATATTTTGTTCGTTTTCAAATACTGTCGCCAAGGTAAAGGAATGTAGATCACTGGTGAGAAAAACACAGGCACCACCACTAAAACAACATCAAAAGCATGGAAATAGTGAACAAGAAAATGAAACTCACTATATATGGACGATTGCACAGAAATATATCACTGGCACAGAATTCACAGCTCATTTAATCAATTGCAATGTGTCAAACAGACACTGACACTACAAATAAATCAAAACTGCAGCTGTCAAAAATAAATAAACAAAAATACAACACTGACTTTTCTATATACAGCATATATGCTGTATCAACACAACCAATCTATACAGCGATCCACAACCTCTGTAACAAAAGCACTATTGTAACAAGCTGCAGCAGCAACAACAGTCCAGGACAACAACAACAACAACAATCTGTGATTATTCCACAGCAACTTCTTAGACTACACAATAAGAAAACAAACATAAACAACACAGGCTTTACACAACCCCTCCCAAATGTGAGGGGGACTTTTTTCCACATTCCCTTACTTGTATATACTCACTCAATGGTCATACAATCATGACCAAAGGAAATACACCATAACTGTATTATAGTCAATATAACACAAGTCGCCTATAGTACATTTTGTCATGCTGGCATTTCAGCTGATTGTGACAACATCATAACCCTTCAAAGAAAACACCATTCCACAATACCAACTGTTTCCATATAGAAATTATAGAGATATAGATGGAATATTCAATATAATGACTTTTTGAACAAATACTGATCTGTCCCTCAAAGGAAAGGCTTAATAGAATATGATTGCATCCCAGGCAAATTGCTGGTAGTTAAATATTTTTAAATGTTGTCAGCACAAAAATATTGTAACCAACAGTCCAACAGTATCAACAGAAGAACCACTGGCCACAGTGACTGAATTCCAAGCGTTTATTGTCAACCAAAACGCAGTGTTTACCAAGAGGTTTAGTGCTTTCATCCAAACACTATTAGGACTTCCTCAGAACAACATAATGCTAAAATCCCAACCATTAAATAACCACACCCTTCCTACTTAATCTTAATTGCACATTAATTAATGACATCACAATAAAACCATAAAATGGCACAATGAAAATACATTACAAAATTATATGCATTAAAATGTAAAACAACCCCTTTAAAACTTGGGTGCCTACCCTAGAATGTATTTCAATTTTAACAAAGCAGAAATACTCACATTGTCATTTATATATCAATATAACCAAAGAAACAATCTAGAGATTCCCCTCTTCTCAAATTATATAGGTAAAATCTGGAATGCACTACCAGAAAACATTACAATGGTTACATCATTAGCCCAGTTTAAAACAATGCTAAAAAGCCACTTATTCAATAAATGGCTGTGTCCTTGCTCTGCACCAGACTAACCTCTCCCTCTGACTATACTACTATTTTGTTTTACTGACAAATCCATCCCGTCTGTATATTCTGTTGACTATGCCTCTCTGCAAACTAACACTTCATAGTACTATAACATTGTAGAGATGATGACATATTAAGACTTGACAATTCAATTTCTTAGTCAACTGTGTTCAGAATTTGTGTAGTTGTCATATTGGTCTGTCTGTTTTCTTAGACAGGTTTAATGATACAGTTGTCTCTCTCTACTTGTTGTTCATCTTCTGGTTCTATCGATTAGGTTAAGAATTACTGTGTATTAGCTAAACTGTGATATTCTTTAACTAGTCTGCATATATAACTGCTTGTCCAAACTGTATCTAGATAGTATTTTAACTTCTGTGCCCTATATGTTCTACGTATATATTGTATTTCTGTATGTTTCATTATGGAGCTTTTCTCCCTGGGCCTCCGCTGAAAAAGGACATGTGTCCGGTCAGACTTTCCCCATAAATAAATGTAAAATAAGTAAATAAATAAATATTATTAGCAAAATTGACATTTTCCAGTATATGTACATTTCAGCTTAGAATCAGCATTCTTAGGTTTGCTGTTTAGATATTTAAACTATTAACAAATGGGATATTTGTGACAAATATTAATAAAAGCACCTCTTCAAGTTATATTGGGAAGATAATTGTAGATTGAAATGACTGAAGAAGATGAGTCCCATGGCTGTACTAGAGGTTGAGTTGCCAATGGTCACTGTTACAATGCATTGCTCACAACTGCAAGAGCTGCAAATGGATGACTAGTGTGATCATAAGATGTCACTGTGGCATGTTTTTTGTTACAGCACTATCAACAATTTGCTGCATTTTTTTTTTTTGCATTGCCTTTTCTCCATGGTGAGACTGGGGTGTTATTAAATGTAAGAGGAGTTGGGGTAAAGCCCCCCCCCCCACAACATGGAGTGGTGCAGGGGCTTGATCACCTGCAAAACAATCTTTTTTTTGTTTCATCAAAATATAGCCATGACCAGTTATATTCATCTGACTGCAGCTTGTTGGGTTGTTACCTGGTAAACTATAGTAGAACCCAGTTCCACACAGTCATTCGATTAAGAAATTCAAAACAATAACCTGTAACTAAAACAAAAAACAAAGGACAGCACGGAGGCTGGAAACCACTGAAATCCACATTATTACACGCTTTCGTCTCCCAGTACACAAGACTTCATCAGAATAAATAAATGTACTGGCAACCACTTTATATATATACTCATCACACACCCTGATTGGATATCTAATTAACGCTTATAACCATAATGTTATAATTAAAGCAACAACTTTTAAAAACAGCCTTGAACAATTACATCCAAACCTTAACATTCAAACCTCCAATTTAACATAAAATATATATGATTGTATTTTAAGACACGCATGAAAAAATAAAAACCTGTATTTTTTACCATTCTGAACAAGCTGCTGTTGGATGCGAACCTGATGGGTCAGAATGGTGTCCCAAGAAGGAGGGGGAGGAGGGGAAGAGGGAGAGGTTATTATTAACACCATTATTTGAACAAAATGTTACCAACAGTGAAATGAACTGTAGTAGTGTTTGTACTATTGTTTGCACGTGAGTGGTGATTTCAAGATTTACAACTATAGCAACAAAACTATTATGGCATCTTGTGCTAATTTGTTTGAAAATGGATTCACTTTTATCCCTGCTAGGAGGGCCAAAATAGATGAGGTTTTGATTAACCTAAAGTTGTTTTTAAGGAAATTAAATTTAGCATTTTATTTCAATGGTTCTAATGTTCAAAACAATACACAAACCAGATGTAAAAAGCTGAGTTTTTTCAATCCCCCACCCTTATCAGTTACCTTAGTGCTTGAAAAAATATGTGAGGTAGAGATTCGTGAGTTACTTAAAACTAAGAGGGGCCAAGAATTATAAAACTTGGACGAGGATGAAGTAGGCCTTTTACAGCAATTATGCAACAATGAAAATTTACGTATTATGAAACCAGACAAGGGAGGGGGTATTGTGATCATGAACAAGAATGACTATATAAACAAAATTTTTATTGTTTTATTTACAGATACATACAAAGAGTCTAGTGTGATTGAAATGAATATTGCTTTTCATAAAATAGATTTGGTACTGGAAGGCTTATTACTTAACGACCAGATTCTTCTTTCAGATTTACTTCTTAAAGGTTAGGAATTCCAAAATACCTGCCATTTTTGGGATTCCTAAAATACATAAAGATTTAATCGATCCAGCGTTTAGACCTATTGTGGATGCTAGGACTTTAAAAACTTTTTTTATAGCTCAATATATTGACCAACATACCAAGAATTTGATTACTAAACATCCATCCCATTTGAAAGATTCATGGGACTTTTTAGGTAAAGTTACCCAGGAGCTTTATTGTGACAATCTTATTTTTGTAACTATAGATGTGATTGACCTTTTCTTGGTAATCCCGCACAATATTGTTATTCAATGTTTTTTTTAAATATCTAAGTGCTTTTACTAATTTGGACCATAGTAGGATATCTACTCTTACCACTCTTATGGAAGTGGTACTAGAAAACAATTTCATTGTTTTCGAAAAAAACTATTTAGGCAAAAGACAGGAGTTGCCATGGGGGCAGCATGTGCCCCCACTTTTGCAAACATAGTGCTAGCACATTGGAAACATAACTATATGTCTTTAGCAGTGAATTTGCAAAATCATGGCCATTTATTTCATGCACGATTCTTGGATGACATAGTTATTTTCCGGACCAATACTAGAGACAGATTGGATGAGTTTTTCAGATACTTCCACACTACCACCACCTTTTTAAAGTTTACTATGAATGTTTCTGAGGATGGCATTAACTACCTAGACATAAGTTTGTCTAAGGATAGAATTAAAGATATTTTTATTTCAAATATTTACAGAAAATCAACTTATTCTAACACCCTATTACACTACACCAGTTGTCATCCTTACCATCAGAAAAAGTCACTGGTAAAAGGGCAGTGTGTTTGTTTGGCTAGAATGGTTTCTGATGAAACAGAATTCCAGGTAAAATGTAAGATGTTAAAAAACACGTTTCATCAAAGGGGCTACCCAAATCTTTTTCTTTAAAACATTTTTCAAGACATTGTACATAAGAGACTAACTGGTTATTTTACTCAAAAAACACCAAAATAAGGAAGCAATCGTATGGTGAGGTGAAAAAGAAAATCCTTTTAATCCATTTAATACATTTGTCCTGGTACCTCGGCAGTTTGCCTTCAGTGGAACAAATAACCATATGAACACATCCTCGTTTTATATACTCATCAATTAATCTATTAAATAATTATTTCATTATGTCATTAACCCTGCTAATACTTACACTTCAAATACCCTTAAATACAATCAGCAAAACATTTTATATAAAGCAATACATGCTATATTGCATGCTTCCATAAACTACTTAAAACTGAACTGTACGAAAGACAATACAAAATTGTGCTAAACGCATATAAATTCATAAATCTTAGGGTATCATACACTTTATCCTAGAGGAATGAATTTAGAGAGTGGGCTTACAGTATAAAATATAGTAGTGGTGAAATATTTTGAGTCATGTTAATGAAATTTGAATGTATTTATATGTGCTTAAATGCTTCATGCATTTATTTATTCATTGTTATGCACAATTTAATATTTAGTGAAGTTAATGTTATACAATGTGTTAAATAATTTATGAATTTCAAATGAATTAATATGCGTTTAGCACAATTTTGTATTGTCTTTCATACAGTTCAGTTTTAAGTAATTTATAGAAGCATGCAATATAGCATGTATTGCTTTATATAAAATGTTTTGCTGATTGTATTTAAGGGTATTTGAAGTGTAAGTATTAACAGGGTTAATGACATAATGAAATAATCATTTAATAGATTAATTGATGAGTATATAAAAAGAGGATGTGTTCATATGGTTATTTGTTCCACTGAAGGTGAATTGCCGAGGTACCAGGATGGATGTATTAAATGGATTAAAAGGATTTTCTCTTTCATCTCACCATTTGATTGCTTCCTTATTTTGGTGTTTTTAATATTGCTGCGCTGTGCTCTCTTCGTGTTTTGTTATGGTTATTTTACTCCGATATTAGGTATTACAGGTAATATTAGACCCTCTTTTCAGAACACAGAGATTTATGGCATGAATGATAGTTTTGACATTCAGTAAGGATTTTTATGATATCAGAGGTATTGTAGAGAAAAATTGGTGTGTTTTTATGATCAACCCTGACTATATTAAAGTGGTTGGGCAAGTACCAAGGATTGTATAGCAAAAGGACACCTGTATAAAAATGTGGTGGAAAGGGATAGCGTCACTGAGTATGGCGGTAGGATGCTTGCTTAAGTGTGTGTCATGTACACAATGTCAATATATCTTAGAGACAGAATCTGTAATGCTTGTGATGCTTTGCAACTATGGGGTTATTAAACTGAAGAAGAAGAAATATTATTGTAATTCCAAAGGGGTGGTGTATTTAGCAATATGTCAGCAATGCCCAGCATTCTACATAGGAAAAACTATAAGGCATCTCCGTACCAGAATTTATCAGCACAATTACAGTATTAAAAAGAAAAATAGTAACAATGCCTTAGTTAGACATTTGGTATTTATACAATTAGCACTCATTCAAGTTTGTGGTAATTGATCACGTTGATCTTGGTGAGAGGGGAGGCTCTTTGAATGAGTTTTTATAATTAAAAGAGCTACAATGGCAGCTTAGATTAAATGCTATGGCACCCTAGGGCTAAATGATCAATGTTCCATTAACAGTATTTTAAAGCTGAAAGAATGGTAAAAAATGCAGGTTTTTATTTTTTCATACGTGTGTTAAAATACAGTCATATATATTTTATGTTAAATTGGAGATTTGAATGTTTAGGTTTGGATGTAGTTGTTCAAGAGTGTTTTTAAAAGTTGTTGCTTTATTATAACATTTTGGTTATAGGCATTAATTAGATAATCTATCAGGGTATGTGATGAGTATATATAAAGTGGTTGCCAGTGCATTTATTTATTCTGATGAAATCTTGTGTACTGGGAGATGAAAGCACTTAATAAAGTGGATTTCGATGGTTTCCAGCTTTCATGCCGTACTTTGTTTTTCTGTTTTAGTTCTTGATTTGCCTTTGTGGTTTTTCACCAAAACAATAACCTGTGTAATTTACCTGATAAATACCAGTATGACTACACCTATAACATAAGCTTAATACATTAATTTACAGATCAGTATGAGACAAAAGAAATCAAAACATTATCAGCAAGTATTACTGTAGATTAGGAGGGTAGAGCCCTGCTAAGGCTGCTTAAGGCAGCATATAATCAGTCATCATAAATAAGAATTATGCTATGAAAGAACCACAGAAAATCAGACAGCACACTTTTATTTTAGACATTTATTAATTAGGTAAGGCCACTGAACATAAGTGTACTTTCTCACAAGCATTGCTTGGTTAAATGACACAGAGTCATGGAAGGAATCAAACCCTGTACCTTTGGCTACAGGGAGCAGCTTTTTAAAAGTTCAAAGCTTTAACCCTCCACACTAAGTGCCAGACAAAGTAGATATGAAAACATCACAGAAAAGATCTGTTTGAAGATGTATGACTTGTACAGAAAATGTATATATAATGTTATGATAGAAAAGCATGCATTTTAAACAAATTTACTTTTATTTAGAAGGAAATTTTTCATTATTTTTGAGGTATGCAAGAAATGTGAATGCATTTTTTTATTTTACTCACTTCCCCACTTCCTGAACAATAAGAAAGTACAACATCAATTTTTATTCCATATTAACAACTTGCACAGACATAATTATGTTTATGTATATTGTTGAAATTTATTTTAGAAGGATTGTGTTGCAGCCAGTCAGATCTTTATATTTGTGATTATTTCTGACAAAATATTTGTACACAGTACTACAATTTACATCCAACAGGTATACATTGCCACATATTTTCTTTGACAGAACATTAAGCTTCCTTCACACAACTGTTTTGTTTTACAGCACCTCTGCTACTGAAGATCCCTCGTATGAGCTCAGTCGTGCTAAAGAATTAAACAAGATTTATGGACCAAAAGGGAGCTCTGATGCATTTGATTTACTGATAGACATGCACAACACCACCTCAAATATAGGAAACTGTTTCATTCCAATGGCAACACAAGATCATCTAACAATGCAGATGCTGAACTATGTCCAGGTATTGGCAGCCGACACACTGAATAAATATTTTTATTTATTTATTTACCAGAAAAGTCCAACTTAGAATGAAGTTAATTTTCAGCAGAGGCCTGGGAAGAAACACTCCAGATGCATGTCTTTGTGATATGGGAGGAAACTGGAGCACCCAGAGAAAATCCACACAAATGCAGGGAGGACATACAGACTCCACACAGAAGGCACCCAGGCCGAGAATCAAACTGGAAAACCTCTTGCTGTGAGGCGACAATGCTACCACTGCACCATCCATGTGCATATATATATGTCCAATGTGCCATTCAGTCAGAGAGTACCATTAAATAAAAATGTTGTATTAGATCTGTTTAAATGCAACTAAAAGTAACCAAGGAGTAATGGAGGAGCATCTAGGGGCAATTCATAATGTGTTTTTTATATTCTGGGAATCCCTCCCTATTAATCTTAAAGACCAAAAGACCTCATGTCTTATCCATCATTTTATGCGCAGTTTAAAGATCATCTCAAGTCTGAGATAATTTGCAAATGCTTTCCCTCTGGACAGATCACCTAATCCCTTCACACTCCCCTCCACCAGTAAGGCACTTTGGCTTTTTCAAATTATTTCCCTACATTAATATGTGACATCCCTTCTGTATTGTTTATATTGTGCAGAGATAATTTCTGTGTGTCTTAATTTTACTGCATTTTAAGCTTTGTGCTCTGTCCCTTCACTATTTGCTTCACTTCCTTTTCTTCCCTCCTTACTCTAACCATCATTTACTATTGTCCTCTGTACTGTGTATTTTATTATTATTACTAATTGTTTCATTGCTATCTGCACACATTTTGTTTGTATTCATAGTACTTCTTGTTAACTTACTTGTCTGATGTCATTTATGTTTGTCTGGGCTGAGACTAAAATACATCCATTTGGATCTGTGCTCTACCCTGGTTACCAAATTAAATAAATAAATTAATTAACAAACTAGTATGATGCAGGGTTGCCCTTGGGGCAATTCATAATGTACTGCAAATAGCTAGCTTGATGCAAGCAGTCTTACTCAGCTGCTTGACCCCGTTTTAGGAAAAGGGCAGCTTGTGTCAGACTGTGAAATGATGAAAGGGTGCCCTATTCCTGAAAGGAAAAAAAAAAAAAGAAAAATTCCTGAATATTTTCAACTTCTATTTGCACATCCAGCAGAGCAGCTTTGGTAGCTGCTAGAACTAGTACTGATTTCAGGTTTTCTGTAGGGAGCAGTGTACCCTAACAGGTCAACAGTACTGGTCGCATGAAAGTGAAGCCCAGCATGTAACTGGGGTTGTAAGTCATGCCGAGCTTCTGACTGTTTCTTTTGCTGGATCCTGGCATATAGGTCCTTTCTGGCGTGCCTCTGTGAATGGCTAATGGTACTGTACATCACAAGTGGGCAGAGCTTAGAAAGAGAAGTGAGTACCCAACCACTAGCTATGCTCACCATTTATGGTATAACTTCTGACTTTAAATCCAAGTACATGTGAATTTCCAAAGGTTTAGTTTCAAAGTGCACAGTATGTAGCCTTAAGGACAAAGCAGATGTTTACTCTGGGCAGAATCAAGTCAATGTGGAGGAACAGTAAATAGAAAAAAAAGTTTAAACGCAAATTTTCTGACTAAAAATGACAACTGTGTCAAATTTCTTTTGACACTGTCACCCAAACACATCATGGCAGTAACATAATCCAAGAGAGATAAGAAAATCAGTTGCCTGACCTTGCTGCCTGTGTGTCGATATCTGTGAATGGTCAAGCAGTCCATGTTGAAAGCAGCTGAGGTGTAGTGAAGCAGTGTTACATGGGACTGAACAAGTAAAGCTGAAGCTGCAGGTTAAAGCACTATCTCTTCCTTTTTCAGCAACAGAGCCTTTTTTCTCCATGTCGAGCATTCATTGCAGACCTGCCTTTGGAGGATGCCTTCTCTTTGGACTGTGTTGGCTTACATGGCTTGTGTAAGTTTTTTATTGATATTATTATTCATACACTGCATGTTGTTTAATTTTACAAAATCTTTACCTTAGATATGCATCATGTTTTATATAATGTCAAGACTAAGTGGAAGATTTTGACTGAAATACAGATGTTTTTATCTTCATGAGTACATCCTCATGTAGAAAAGATCTCTAAGACAACTTCAGCAAATGCATGCCACAATGCAAAAATGTTTTAGTAATTCAGTACAACACAAAATGACCTGTAAAAGAGGAAATGGAATATAAGAGGACAGAAATGGAAAATTATTTAACACTTGAAGACTTAATGACTATGATGCATAGACAGGGATTCATAGTCAGTGGTCCTATGGAGAAGCGTGCTCTTGACTAATTAGGTCAAATTGCTCTGCTCTTCTCTTTAAGGTTCACACTCATATACAGTCCTGCTCATGCAACATCTCATTAAAACTCAATTTACATGACTACGGACTGCTAACTGGAGCAGTTCTGCACTTCTTATAGGTTCATAGGTTCATAGGTAGGTACTAGGCTATTTGCTCAAAGGGATTTATAAGCCTAGCCAGAATGTGTTGGCTTTTGCCGCCCTCTTAAATTAGTTCCCTGTGCCTGTGTCCAGCAGAGCCACTGACGTGATCCCTGGGGTAAACTTCCTGTTTCCCATCCACTCGTCAAGGTTTCTCTTGAAGAGTGTTAGTGAGGAGGTCTGCCTAATGTTGATTTGAATCTTGTTCCAGAGCATGGGAAGTCACTTTGTAGAGTATCCTCCCATCCTCCCAACCTACTCTGCTTTGTTAGGTGATTTGCATAGTACAAATGTGTCTGCTGTCCAAACTAAGCAAGGGTCTTTACAAAGCAACACACTGAGCTGTGTAAGGGGTCTCACTAACATAGACTTTATCCACTGACTATTGCATTTGCATGCAGCTCTGAAAATCTTTCCCTTCAAGAGTAACAACATTTCCAGTACAGAAATGCTTCTAACAAATAAATTCAACAAAACTACCAAAAAACAAAAACTAACAAAAAAGGAACACTGAAAAAGTCATTATAAAATGCAACCAGTATATGTTGTGTAAAAAAGAAGAGAAAATATACACTAATGCAGCATAAACATCTATCCATCCTTCAGTCCAGCCATCCATTTTCTAAACTGTTGTATTGGGATGGTTGTGGTGGTGACAAGCTGTGCATGTAGGTGGATTACACTGTCCCTAACATCAGTCCCTTATCTTATCCTTTAGAATTTCCCAATGTTTCCAGTCATGTTGAGAGATATAATCTGTCCAATATGTCCTTCATCTACTCTGGAGCCTCTTCCCAATGAACTGTGCCTGTTACACTCTTTTTTTAATTCACTCATTTAGCACCACCACTAAGTGATCTAAAAGCATTAATTAGTTATTCTCATCCATGAATAAAAGAGGCAGTACTCTGAAATTCTTCTGATTTACTAAACTCTCGACTGTATCATGGACAGCAGCTTTGAGAAGGAAACTAATTTCTGCCATTCACATCCTTTTAATTTACTCCCCAAATCCTATAGCCATATGTAAGGATGGCAACTTAGACAAAATGGTAAAGCGTGCTGCCTTTGACTCGGCTGTCAATTCACTACCATACCCCATTACAAAGCCTGATATGCCTAATATGTTTGCAGTTGTATCTGCATCCATCTAGTGGTCAAGCTCCCAATCCCCTCTCATTTCCTTTATGGACAAGACTCCACGATACTTAAACCCCTGTTTTTGAGGTAGTTGCTTCCCCTTATGTGGAGAGAGCATGGTCCCCGATTTGAAGGTGCTGATTTTCATCCCAGCTATTTCACCCTCAGAAGGGGACTGCTCCACTGCACAATGGAGACACCACTTACCTGAAGGCAAAAAAAACAACATCCTCCTCAGACAACAGTAATGTAACCCTCATGTCCTTAGACTGGATACTCTTTAAGCTTCAGCTGCTCTTTAGTATTCTGTCTATGAAAAAACGTGAATAGCAGAGGACACAAGACACACGCCTGGACAGCCATGTGCCCACTGTAAATGCATTTTACATAGCATCAAGAATGTGAATACATCCCTTATCCCAAAGATATAAGGACCAGGTGCTACGCAGCATTAACTCCAGGACCCCATATTTTTGTATCACCTCCCTCAAAACAAGACAGGTCATACAGTCCTATGCCTTGCTTAAGTCCAAAAAACACATGTAGACTATAATAGCTAACTGCTACAACCCCAACTATATCTGTGTAAGGACAAAGAGCTAAGTCACTATTCAATAACTAAGATGAAATCATCACTGCTTCTCCCAAGTTAGAGGTAAAACTATCAGACTACATCTTATTTCCTGCACCCCATTCTCAGCTTTCCCGGTGAGACTGAGAAACATGATCCTTTTACTACTGGAGTATTCCCTCCTGCCCCCTTTTAGGAAACTGGAAAACATCACCCCATTTTGTCAGTAGAGAGGTACTGTCACCAACTTCTAGACAACATCTACACTAGCAAATAATCCAACACTGTCCATCAACATCAGCATTTCCAGCCAGATCCCAACTACATCTGCATCAATTCCACACTAGAACTTTTTATACTTTACACTGCTTTCATGTACTGAAATGGGCTTAGAGTTGCTTCTATCTTTTCTTCTGTCTTTGCCTATTTTCAGAGGTACATGTTTACCACATTTAGAATTCCACAGAGTATTATTTCCATCTTCCATCACTGTCCCCATATGAGGTCAGTGTTTCCCAACTCTTAGTGTAAAAAGCCAGGAAAATGCACTTCCCCCGGAATGTTCTGGGGCTATTCAAAAGGCATTTTACATGATCTTTCTGAATGCCCCCACACTTGAGTCTTTGACTTCAGGACTAGTGCAGCCAATGCCTTCCTGGACTGCCTGTACTTATATGCAATATCCAGAGATTACCTTATTAACATTGCACAGAAGACCTTTTTCTTTAACTTGATGTCATCATGCATTGCTTTTGCCCACTGATGCACCTTGCTGCCATGACAAAGAAAACTTCATAGCCACTGGCTCAGCTACTGAAATCCTGAATAATGTTCTTGGAACTCTTCATTTCTGACCTCCCCGCTGTAAGGATAAAGCCCTTCTGATGGCGGAAGTTAAACTCTTTTAGAACAGAAACATCTACTAGGCATCCCCAGCCACTCTCCTAGGCCTCTCACACTGCTGCCCTATCTGTCTGCTTCATTTTGCCACCAAGTGGTAATCAGCTGACAGATCACAACTCTGTTGCCCTGAGGGTCCAGCACATATGGTATCAAGTAGAACCATAAGAAGGACAGGCTGGAGGAGTGGCTGGCCAGGGTGCCAACATGTAGGGGGCAAGGATTACCATATGCAACCTAAAGAGAAAAAATCATTATTTAACATTTCACAAGGTGTCATTGATTACTTATTTACACTTATTGTCATTTTCATTCAAAGGTAGCAATAAACTATTAGGTTGCTACATAATGTAGCAAACAAATAACTTGTTGCTACCTTAAAATGTATGATCATTTGTAAGATGTTATGAAGTGATTTCAGTTGCTGTCACCTATAGATAGTGGGTGGGGAAACACATGGATACATTGCCTGAGGTGTCAAATTGCATTGTTACAACTTTGGTCTGAAATCTGATGATATGATGAAAAAGCTGATCACTGTCCCTTGGCTCAGGATGCTATGGTACCAAGGTTACTTACAGCCAATGCTGTGTGTGAAGATGATGTTGCAAAATTCTGATTACACTGAGGGGGCACTTTTATCTACTGGTACAAACTCTAACTAAAATGCAGTCTTGGGACCATTATTGATTAATGTAGCATGTAAACCTGACCCTTAAATAAGCATTGTTGACTTCTTAAATACATCAGTGATTGTAAGGTGTCATTCACACTTAACTCTTGTGGAGATTTCTCATCTAATAATAAATAACTAAATACCCTTTCTAACTGGGCAAACCTGATAGGATAAAGTTTTAGTTATTCTAAATGCTAAGTAATGTATTTTGGTACACCCACAACTAAACATGATTTCGCTCTCAATGGTGCCACTCTTAGAGACTTCCAAGATAGCTGCACACTGATCAACAGCTTAACTTCAGCTCCCCAGCGTGAAAACAAAAACTGAGACAAAAGTCAGTGATATTGTCAGCTTGAGTAAAATGTAGTTACAGGCTAGTAAATACATGGCCTGGGTGCCAGCAAAGAAGAATCTAAAAGAGCCTGAAAGAAAAATCAGCTAGAAAAAGTGAATAGAAAACACTGACTGGGAAGAATTCTGTAGCTGTTCAACAAAAACAGTTCAAGCTCCAACTCTAGTGCAAGATATGATTTCCAGTAATCTAGAGGGGAAAAATAAGTCAAATGTGGTCAGAGCTGATTAAAATAAATAAAACACCGAAGGAGTATACAAATTCAAATAACTCAAATAACAAGAGGACAGAAGAATGAAAAAAAAATGCAAAAATCAGAGGTCAAAATAAAAAAAGGCTGGCTGAGTATGAGACTGCTCACAATTGCTCATGAAGAGATGTTTCAAAACATGGTAGAATTACAGGACAAATCATGTAGGAAAAATCTGAGATATTTTGCTGTACCAGAGAAACTAGAGGGAACAGACTGTATTAATTTTATGAAGGCACAAATAAGCAGCTGGACTGGTATTCTACAGCAGAACTGTTTATTGAAAGGGTACAATATGTGTATTTTCCAAATTTGGCCACGAGAAAGCACCCAGGACCTTTACAAGTAAAGATGTAAACCTACCAGCAGAAAGAGTTAATCCTGACAAAAATGTGGCCAAAGGTAAAGTATTAAAAGTTGAAAACAGTTGAGAACCTGTGGAAAATAATTATTCCCTGTACACCAGACATAAGGGAAACAAAGTTATTCCAGTGATCAGGGAATGTTGAGTGGCAGGTGTGAGATTCAAGCTGCTGTGTCCAGCTGACTTCAGAATATTTTTCCTGGAGGATCAAAGTCATTGTTTGATGCTGAACAGGCCAAGGAGGAAATGCAAAAGTGTGCCCAACAAAAACTCAGACATCAAACAGAAGGAACTTTGCTTCTCATTCTTCTGATAGTAAAGCATACAGAGAGACTTTGCCAGTGAAACCTTTTTCACTGTCCTGAAGGAAAATGCTTGAGAGACAGAGAAAAGCACAGGAGTTGACCAGAAGACTCGGGTGTACCTTGGGATTAAAACCAAAAGTTGGAACTGGGAAATGGAGATGAACAGGAAGAAGGCATGCAACATGGAAATTAGGGAATAAATGTGAGGCTGCAAGGCATCAGTCACTTTTGTGAAATGTGGCTGTATTAGAACAAGTGAAAAATGGTCTTTTGTTGACTTTGTTAAACTTGTAGCAAACTGAAAAACATTTGCCCCACTTCATGTCATTAATGATTGGAAGGACTCTGAGGGTAGGGGAAAAATAAGGAAAAAGGTAACTGTAAGTAAAATAATTTCTATTTTTACAAGTATTTCCATGAATAGTATCACAACACAAACTGCATATTTTGTATGTGATAAAGTTACAAAAATAAACAGATGCCTTTTTTCTTCTTTCTTTCTTTCTTTCTTTCTTTCTTTCTTTCTTTCTTCAGCCATGGTGGTGCAGCGGTAGCGTTGTTGCCTCACAGCAAGAGGTTCTCCCATTCGATTCTTGGCTGGTGTGTGGGGAGTGCTTTCTGTGTGGAGTCTGCATGTCCTCCCAGCGATTGGGTGGGCGTTCAAAAGACATGTGTAAATGGGTGTGCCTTTGTGGAAGGTAGAATGTCGAGCTGGCACCTCGACGTTCGTAAAAAAAATCTACTGACAATCATTAGTGGACCGGAGTTCCGCTGTGGCGACCCCTAACCGGGAAAAGCCGAAAGACAACAACAACATTAAGAAATGTAGGCATTACAGTGCAAAAAGAAGATTACAGTGCAAAAAGAAGAAGGAAAACTAGACAAAACCATGTTTTTAAAACATCTTTATTGAATTATCACTTGTGACATAGTCATATTTACATTTATATAAACATAATCAAACATTTATGCTTCACATATATTGCTGTACATCATATAACATAAGCAACATTACATACATTTTTCAATTCCTGCCCCCATTTTTTAAACAAGAAACATCTTCATAAACCATCACTTATGACATAAGCAATCATACATTTATATAAATGAAAAAAACATACTGACACAATCCTAGTTACAAGCATTTTACATCACAAACCATACTGACACACTCCCAGCTGCAAACATTTTACATTAGTTATAATCTACCCAATCATTTTCAGTCAAACATTACATAGCGTATTTAAGTCCTGCCTTTTTTTAAACCTCATTCCTCCCCTGTATGTATTGTTCCCACAATTCCCATTTTTTCCTATGTAGTTTGCTGCTATCTTTTTCTAAGGATCTCAATTCCTGTTATTTTATCTCTGTTACTATATTCACAACTTTTAGTATAGGTGGTTTTGATTTTGATTTCCATTTTCTAGTAATTGCTCTTTTGGCAGCCATCATAATTAGAGACAGCGAGGCCTTACCATATCTAGACAATTCCAGTTCTGTATCATAGCTTAGAAAAATCATCTCCCTCTTCACACCAATCTGTCCACCCAGCATCTCCAACAGTTTAAGATGATAGGCTGTAATCTTGAATTGTTGAGGTTGAGGATGGGGTGCAAACGCACACAGATCATAATATATATGGAGCTATGTTTTCTCTTACGTTTCCATAGGTAAATGCATGGATTAGGACCCTTTAACCTAATAATAAATTTTATGTGGAAATAAGTAAATATGAGAACACTGAATATAATGAAAAGTTTTCCTTTAGCCATAAATGTTTCAGTTTGTGTTTCAGACTGCAGCAAAGGATTACATTTTTCTTTTTCTCTTGCATTTCCATGGAGAAAATCTGATAATGGAGCAGTAAAAGACAGCACACTGGTTTCTTCAACACTAAAAATTAATGACTTTTGAAAGCATGCAAGTTGTTTTCACACGGGGTGAGGGGTAATGATAAAAAAGAGCAAACACCAATTACTGCAAATAGAAGCACAGGCAGTAACATACTTGTTAGCATGGATAACCTCAATTTTAGGTTAATTAGGGCCTGTGTTAGCAGCTTTCCATTTGGCACAAGTGTTCCTGTTAGGAGGGTTAAGCTTCATTATTTGAAGATGTACATAGTTATGTGTTTTTGTATGTTATGGCAGTGTTCTGGAGATGTGTTTGTTTTTTTAAAGTCTTATAAAGTGTGACAATGGTTCTAGTGTTGATGATGACAAAAAAACTGTATAAAGTATTAACCTGCCAAATATTAATGGGTGTATGTATCACAAAAGCTGTAGTCAAACAATTAAAAACTGTCATATATAACAAGTGGGAATAACGACTTCTTACCATAATGACAACACTTTCCATATTATTCTGGAATGTGAATGGCCTCACAGTTATAGACAAAAAGGAAAGAATATGTAATTACATTAAGAAATTTAGAGTGCAAATAGCAATGCTACAAGGAAAACATTTGAAAAGAACTAAGCATGTGAATCTAATAAAGAAAGAATTTCAGGATGGATATTCTGCAGAATATCAGGGACAAAGAAAAAGAGGAGTACCTATACTAATCACTAGAGGGTCTCCAGTAGTGATAGAAGAAGGGGAAAAGATAATAATGGCAGATTTGTCATAGTAAGAGATTACTGACAATGGATGAGGATTATGCTGGCATGTATTTATAATCCTCCTAAAACTGCTATTATGGAGTTTAAAATTTTTGGGAGAAATAATCATCTTTCAGCAAGGAATGTTACTTATAGGGAGGGCTGGAATATGATTTGCAACAATGATGATGTATTTGGGGGCTAGAAGGTAAAATAAAGCAAAAAAATGTAGTTTTCTGCAGAAATGTATAAAAGTATTTGGTATGAATGATGTTTACTCAGTAGTACGAACTCAGAGAGACTTTATATATATTATTCACCAAAGTACAATAACTGAGCCAGATAAAGCAGAAACTATATTTCACATGAATGTGTGCATTTAATTGAGAACTTTGACACACTTCAATAACTATTTCAAATTATGCACCAATAATTGCTAAGATAAAAATGCAGGCTAATGAAGTATAGATGAGAGACTGGCACTTCCCCACCTACTTGTTAAAAAGACAGGAATTTAAGAAATGGGTAGTGAAAATTACCTTAGAGTTATTAGGGAAGATAGAAAGTACTGTAGAAGTTATAGTAGTGAGTGACATAAAATGAGAAAAAAGAAAAATAGTTCTGGTTAAGAAGTAATAAAAATGATTTAGAGGGGCTGACAAAGCTTAAAGTATTGCAGAATAGGGATAGTCTCACAGAACTGACTGGTGTCAGAACAATGGCCTTAAGCTCAATGCCAAAGAAATGTGTTGTCATCCCCTTTGGGAATAACTCAGTTCCCTTGAATTACCATATCGATGGTAGTCCACTGAACACAGAAGGCGTTATAAGAAATCCTGGAACACAGGTTGACAGCAACCTCTCTTTTGACCACTACATTGCCACTGTGGTCAGAAAGTCCTTCTATGTTGCACATCTCATTTCTAAGGGTTTTGCATCCAGCAAGAAAGAGGTCATTGCCTCCCTCTACTTTTCCCTCATTAGGCCAATCATGTACCTCACTAGACACGTGCAACAACTGGAGAGGCCCCAAAAGTACCTCACAAAGAGGATCCTATGCCTTGAGCACTTGTCTGTCTCATATTGCCTAGTTAGAGGTGATCTCTGCTTGACTTACAAAGCCATGTCTGACCAATCTGTGTTGGAAATGCTACATCTAAAGAAATCCCAATCCCTCAGCACCACATGCTCCAGAGACCTCAACCTCGTACCACAATTAACAGAACGTGCTGGAGAGACAGGTTCATAACCCAGAGACTGCCCATGCTATGGAATAGACTCCCCATACATGTCAAACAGAGGACTTCACTGGCCCCGTTCAAGAGAAATCTTGATGAGTGGATGGGAAATAGAAAATTCACCCCGGGGATCACTCCAGTGGCTCTACTCGACAGAGGCACTGGGAACTAAGGTCAGTTGGCACAATGCCAGGGTAATCCTATGGGCTAGGCTTGGAAAGTTTCCAGGGCCATTAGCATAGACAAACAATTACACCAGCTGCAGTATAAATTTCACCAAAAGAAGGGAAACAAGATATAAAGAATATTACAGGAGAAGTTGTAGTCTTTCATCAAGGTTGTCTGACAACAGCAGGAGATTACAGCAATAGGAAATATAGAAGATGTCTCTAGAGGACCAAGGTATCACAAAATACTGGCTGAGAGTAGATACCTAGAGGATTATATAATGCATTTGGGCTTATCGACGTAATGAAAATAAAGTAGAAAGAAGTTGAATATAAACATTTATATAGTGAAATATGGTTCCTGGGTAAGATTAGATGGATTTTGCAAACTGAAAAAATGTTCCAACACACAAGAAATAGTAACAGACTTCAGACTATTACAACTTCTTTTGCTAACAGAAATATAAGGAAAATAAAGGAAACTGAAATTACAGAAGCAATAAGAAACAACAATACAGGGAAAATCCTTGTTAGTGAGGAAATTCCAATAGAAGTGTAAAAATAGAAGGAGCAGGAAATAATAAAAATCTAGCTAATACTTTTTAACAATATTTTCCTTGGTGGGGGTATGCCTTTGATTTGCAAAAACAAATAGCTGTAAAGGTACTTATAAAGAAGAGGGTGAAATTTTCTTGGCCCAGGGTCATACAGAGCAATTTCAATTCTAAACTATGACTGTAAAGAGTTTATAATGATTTTGACAAAAATAATAGCAAAGATAGTGTTGAGAGTAATAGACATGGAAGACTGTAACTTTACAGAAGGTAAGCAAACATTTGACAATATTAATAGATCCCTTGTGAATCACGCAGATGCATTGGACCATAATAAAATACTAATGTCAATAGGTTTGAAAAAAGCATTTGACAGAGCAAGTTTGGAATTTATAAACAGATGCCTTAAAGCATTTGGATTTCCAGAAACATGATCAGCATTAATATTTAATAACTACAGATTAAGTGTGATGGTGAGCTGCCTGAAGCATTTTGCCTTGCAAGAGGAACTGGGCAGGATTTCCACCTGCTTTATATTCATAACCTTTAACCAGGGACATTAGACACTAGACATAACTGCATATATATGAAGAAATGCTAAGAAAAACAGCCCTTTTTGCAGATGATATAATATTATATGTTACCAAATTATTCAGAACTTCATATATAAATTATAGCTGATAAACTGCAGTATTTTAATAGTATAGCAGGATGAAAAGTAAATGAAGCAAAAACAAAGCTTATAGTAATGAACTATGCCTGAACACATGACTTGGCATACAGCTTCCACTTTCTGTGGGGTCATGACAGGATGAGATGACTTGGAATCTGGTTGAAATGGGGTGTGTGAAGCAAGCAGCTAAAGAAACATGGGATGAAATTACACAAAAAATAATAAGTAAAGTAAGATGATGGAAACTGTTATACATAGAAACTGATAATAAGATGCAAGCAATTAAGATGTTTTTGATCCCATAGGTTCTTTATGTAAGTCCAGCTTATATGTATCAAACAAGAGATCAGATATGGAAGAAAATGAAAAAAGAAATTAAGGATATTCTTTAAGGACAGCAAAAGGGAAAGAGTGTAATGTGAAAAGTAGCACTGACAAAGGAAAAGGGTGGTTTGAGGCTTCCAGATCTGGAGGCATACAGTAAAGTGTTGTAACTGATTAATATATATGATTCAGAATATGGAATATGTACCCAAATGGAGGCACTTGATAGTCATAGTGCACAAATGCCAAGACCATATGTGGGCATTTGGGAAAATCTAGGGAAAAACATAAACCTTATGTACAACTATCTATCTATATATCTCTGTATCTATTTGTGTGTGTGTGTGTGTGTGTGTGTGTGTGTGTGTGTGTGTGTGTGTGTGTGTGTGTGTATGTGTGTGTGTGTGTGTAGATAGACAGATAGAGATATATCTATTTATCTAAATGTATTAAGCAAGTATTTATGTTAAAGGAATTTACATCTTGGAAATATAGAATAATACTGAAAGTTAATACTGAATATAGTAATAAGAAAGAGATAGAAGAGAAGTTCCTGATCATTTGAAGAATAAAGAACAAAGAACTGAAATTTGAGCAGACAATAAAACCTCTCCCATTAACTTTAAATCTTGATCAAATCAACCAAAGCCAGGTATGATGTAAAAAGAGCTACCCAGGCAAAGGATAATCATAAAGCTTTCTTTAACTATGTTAGAAAAATCAGAAACAGTGCCCAAGCACTGGGGAGCTAATAGTACAGGATATCACATACTCAGATCCAGGTAACATACATAGTCTTCTAGCAGACAAATTTAGTTCAAACATCACTCCCCTTCCCTCCTATATCCCCAGATCACATACCTGCATCTAAACCCCCTACTCAAATCTCCCAAAATCAAATCTACAAGGTTCTATCTAAGGCCAAGAACACTACGTCTGTGGGCTTACTGGTCAGTCTGATACACAGATTGCCAGATTACCCACAGATGTTATTTAATATCAGCCAGATGAATGGAGGATAGTAATAGTCATCACCTTTCATAAAGCTGAGGCAACAATCCCAGGTAATTATAAACCCATAATCCTGGCAAGTCTCATCTGTAAGGCTATGGAAAGGATCATTATGGAATTACTAAATAAGGGCTTTGGCAACCTGCAAACTCTCAGCCTAAACCAGTTCAGATTCATAAGGGGCAGATCGTACCTTCTTAGCCTGGTCGACTTATAGATTACTGAAGAAATGGATGAGGGAGTACGCACTTCATATCTAGACATCATAAAGACATTCAATGCCATCCCACACTCGGGTATTATAGATGAACTCTCACAGCTAAATGTAAATCCCTGTGCTACTCACAGGATAGCAAATTGGCTCACAAAATAGAACCCTGTAAATTAGGATGGGTGACTCTAATGCCTCCAAAAGACATGTCACTGGTAGTTTACCCCAAAGTTTTGTCCTTGAGCCACTTCTGTTTTGCATTTACTTCATGGATGTCAAATCAAACATTAAGGGTTTATGGCTGACCAAGATTGTTGATAACTGAAAACTTGGTGCCATTATAAACACCCAAGAGGACACAAAATTCCTCCAAGAAGGCCTTTCCAAATAAATAGCTGGTGTCAAAACTATAAAATCCTATACAACATTTAGTGCCACACAAAATCACTTACATAAATTTCCTATCTAGGCAGATGTCTCTTATTCAACACAGGCTTAATAGATACTACACTATTTAATCCAGAGCCATGGATTTATGTAAGTGATTATGTGTGGCACTAATTTTTGTATAGGATTTTATATGCAAATATTTTGTTATAGACTGCCTTAATGTTTAAGTGTTGTTTTTTCTTTAAATGAAGGATGTGTTTGTAGTGATGTCATTACTTTTTAGTGGGTCTAACATGAAGACTTGTGAGTTGGGGCAAGAGATTGGTGAGTTCAAACTGTTTTTAATTAGGATTTATTATATAAATGTTTTATGGATGTAATGCTTTATGATAACGGTCTGAGGAAGCCATAATTTATATGGTGAAAGCGCTTACCGATTTTTGTCCTGTTTTATTAAACGGATTTTGCCGCAACATTGGATTGTATTGCTTCATTGAAAGTGATTCATTTTGGGAGTAATTTGGAACTGTGCATGGTTGCCGTGCTGCTGACTGTTGCCATTACCTGTTTGTTTTTATTCTTTTTATTCTTCTTTGTGGGCTTAAACAGTTGGCTTGCTTGCTGGGGAACTTTGTTCTTGTATTATTCTTGCACCTGTCACCCCTGGGCTTCCGGATATTGGCAAAGGCTCTTGCCACCCCCATAGTGCCTTTTTTAGGCAAGGCTCAAATGATAAACCTACTGCCCTAGAAAACAAAAATGGAAAAAAACTAAGGGTAATACTGCTCAATGCCAGAAGTCTAAACCTCAAGATGCATGCCCTCGAAGCCCTCCTCAGTATGGAGAACATAGATGTCTGTGCTGTGACTGAAACCTGGTTCAAGGCTCCTGAGAGCACCCCAGCACTATCAGGTTATACCTCATATCATGCGTTCTGGCCCCAAAATCCGGACCGAACCACAAAAGGAGGGGGAGTATCCATATTCATAAAGGATACCCACACCTCCAGGTTAGTGGCAACGCACGAAACATCAGAGACCATCCAGGTGCAATTAACCATAGGTAAAACTACCCTACAGTTTGTAGCATGCTACAGACCACCCTCTCAAACTCAGGAAACCCACACAGCCTTCCTGAAGACACTGGAGAGTATGAATGTCTCTCCAAACACCATCATATTGGGTGACTTCAACTACCCAAACATAGACTGGGAACATTACTCAAGCCCCAACACCCTAGCCCAAAGGTTCCTGGAGTTCATAAACTCAAATGCTATGGAACAACTAGTCACCATTCCCACAAGAGGAGAAAATATACTAGACCTGATCATCACAAACATGGGGACAAAATGCTCCACACCGGAAGTATATCCCTCATTGGTGAGATCAGACCATAAATTAATCTCACTGGAGATCCACATCCCGCCCCAACCCCAGCAAAAGACCACAGTGAAGAACTTCTCAAAAGCAAACTTCACACTTCTTAAGACTGGAGTGGTATCCTTCAAGGCCCCGAGCCAGTGGAAACCACAACCCACGCTGCTGAAACCCTTACAAATGCCTTCTACGAGCACCTCCAGGAATGTATGGATCAAGCAATCCCTATTAAAATCAAGACCCTTTCCACCAAAGGCAGGCGCCCGGTCTGGTGGACCCCAGCCATAAACAAACTCTACAACAAGAGGAGAAAGCTACTACATGACAGAGCAAAATCCCTAAAAGGGAAGGCATCTCTGATCAATACTAGCAAAAAACTATGATCACTCATAAAATTATCCAAGGCCAACTTTGAGAGAAAAATCGCTAAAGACACAAAAGACAATCATAAGGCCTTTTTAGCTATGTTAGAAACCTGGGTGGAAACTCCCAGATATGCTCAGAATTAGTCCAAAATGATACAAAAATCACTGAACCCACAGACATTGCCAACATACTGGCAGACAGGTTCAGTGCAAATTTTTCCCCTCCCTCTCCTCCAAAAGGAGAAATATCTATCCCACCAGAGTCTAGCCTCCCAAACATCTCAGATGCCTAGGTGAGAGCTGCTCTCTCTAAAGCAAAAAACACAGCATCAATGGGACCGGACGGTGTCCCCGGCTGTGTGCTACATAAACTCAATGAGGAACTAAACCCACACATAAGGCTGCTGTTTAATCTTAGCCTTACTACAGGATACGTACCCAAAGAATGGCTTACGGCAACTGTGGTCCCACTCCACAAAGGTGGTGCTTCTACGGACCCTGGAAATTACTGCCCCATAAGCTTGATGAGCCTTGTCTGCAAAGCTATGGAGAGGATCATAATGGAACTCATAAATAAAGACATTGGGGACCTACAGACACTGGATCCTACCCAATTTGGCTTTGTCAAGGGCAGATCCTGCCTCTTGAACTTGGTCGACTTTTTTGAAACAGTCACTAAGGCCATTGATGAGGGTAAGGCAGTTCACACAGCCTACCTTGACCTAGCAAAAGCGTTCAACACAATACCCCACTCGGGCATCATAGAAAAGCTCACCAGCTTAGATGTAAACCCATATGTCACAAGTTGGGTTGCAAACTGGCTCAAGGACAAAACCCACAGGGTTAGAGTTGCTGGTGCCATGTCAGACTCTAAGCCGGTCACGAGCGGTGTCACATAGGGCTCAGTCTTGGGCCCCCTCTTGTTCGGCATTTATTTTTCTGAAGTGCAGGCAAACATAGGGGGATTGTAGCTGACAAAATTTGCAGATGACTGCAAACTGGGCACCATAATTGACAGTCCATCAGACACAGACATCCTCCAGAGAAGTCTCATAGAAATGGATAACTGGTGCCAGAGCCATGGCCTTAAGCTAAATGCCAAAAAATGTATAGTCATACCCTTTGGGAAAAACAAGGTAACCCCTAATTACCACATAGGTGGTAATCCATTAAACATGGAAGAAGTTATCAGGGACCTGGGGACCCAAGTTGACAGTAACCTCTCTTTTGACACTCACATTGCCAAAGTGGTTAGGAAGACCTTCTACATTGCCCACCTGATCATGAAGGGATTCACATCCAGATCAGGAGAGGTCATTGTACCCCTGTACTCTTCACTTATCAGACCAATGATTGAGTACAACGCCCCATTCAGAATGTACCTTACCCGACACCTGCAGCAGTTGGAAAGACCCCAAAGTTCCTCACCAAAAGGATAAAGGGGCTCAAACATATGTCATATGCTGCCCAACTGAAGAAACTCCAGCTCTATTCAGTTGCATACCGTCTGCTCAGAGGTGATCTGTGCCTGACATACAAGGCCATGTCCAACCCGGAATTAATGGACATGCTCCACCTCAAAAAATCCAAATCCACCAGAGCCACGAGAGCAAGAGACTTAAACCTCAACACGGATATAAATAGGACATGCTGGAGGGACAGATTCATCACCCAGAGACTCCCTACACTATGGAACAGAATCCCAGTCCATGTGAGGCAGAGCCCCTCACTGACTCTGTTCAAGAGAAATCTTGACGAGTGGATGGGAGATCATAGGTTTACCCCGGGAATCATCTCTGTGTCACTGCTGGACAGAGGCACAGCAAACTAATGGGTATAGTATTCTCATCCTAAGGGGTGGTGAAAGCCACACACACTCTGGCTAGGCTTATAAATGCCCTAGGGCAGATAGCCTAGTATGAACCTATGAACCTATGAACCTATTGTAAATTATTTTAAATGTCAAGCAAAGTCAGTGGGAGAATCACATTGCATTGGTCTTGAGAAAAATTAAACACATATATTTACAACTACCTCCAGCATTTTTCCAGGATCAGTAGTTGAGGTTACAAGTTTGTATAAACATATGAAATTAAGGTGATTTTGACTTCCCAGAAGGCAGGTACTTTAGGTAACTGCAATTTACACATGCTGCACTAGACAGCTCTTTTTGATCATGTCAGTGAGTCTTCTTATTGATAGTTTTAGGATTTTGGTTAGGGTTACAGTTTTAAGGCCAGGGTGAAGAATAGTGTTATAGTGGTAGTATTAGATTTTATAGATAGGGAGAGAGATTAGGGATTAGGATTAGGATTATTGTTTTAGGGTTAGGGTTTTACGTTTATGGTTAGGGTTACAGTTTAAGGGTTATGGTTAAGGGTTTAAGTTTTGGGTTAAAAACCATGTTACAGTTTAAGTGTTAGAGATGGGTTTTCAGTTTAGAGTTAGGGTTAGAGCTTTAGGGTTATGATTAGGTTTAGGATTAGGGTTATAGTTACAGTTTTAGTGTTAGGTTTAAGGTTAGAGTTAGTGTTTAAGGTGTACGGTTAGGGTTAGGACTAGAGTTTTAGGGTTAGGGTTAGACTTTTACATTTAGGGAAACTTAGTTACTTTGTGTACACTTCCTGGAAGGGACATAACACTAAATCATATCATTTTTAAACTTGCAACAACTAGGCATGACTGTGTTGATCACATTAGTAGAGACAATTTACACCATCTAGTTATAGCTGCATGTTCTAGTGCAGCCTGACATTAACTCCTCACCAAAGTTTAACACTGAAATTCTATGTGATTTTTTGCACATCAGCACATCAAATAGTAATGTAAAGTAATAGATGAACTGCTTTTAAATACTAGCCAGGGAATAGCTAATTTTATCTTACTTCTTAATGTACCCAGTACTACCCCTTTTCTGATGATCACAAAGAAATGGAATGCAGTAGAATAAAGAGTGTTCTCAAAAAAAAAGCATGTCTGTATCCACAGTTTCTCCTAGGTGGCATTGTTCTCAGGATCCTACTTTCCTGAACTGGACTTCTTTCAGTTTTCAGTTTTAGTGGACTTCATTCTATCTCCCTCTTGTCTTTCCTGTTCTCCTGTGGATAGCTGGTCACAGATTAATTGGCAGTGGAGTTTTTACAGTGCCAAGTTGCTAGCCCGGTGCCCAATCTTCACAGAAGGCACACGCACATACACATTCATGCACCTACCTGCACTTCTTTAAAACTCACTCGACCATTTGGCAATATCTTATGAGATAAGGATGGATTTGACTGTAGAGCTTGTAGACACAAAATCTTTTGGTTCCTTATATCTCATTCACATCTTTTAGGCACATTTTGCATCACTCTTACCTTGCCCCTTTCCCCACCCACTGCTCTTCTCAGGTTTTTAAATCTAAATCATTTCCTTAATCATGTGGCCACTTGCTCTCATAAGCTCATACAATGCTGTTCTGTTTCACTCATACAGAGTATTTGCCCATTGACATTTGATAACCTTAATCTTTCTGTTTTAATACCTTGAAGCCATATATTATCTCAGTGCCAGTAAGTACCTGGTTTCTTGTCTTAGAAGAACCAGTGAAGGGAGCAGCAGAGGATTCATTGTACCTTTGATTTTTTTTAAGTTTTTAACTTATAGTGAGGACAGTAACTGTACAGTACAATTTCTAGATGCAAAACTAAATTCCATCACACCAAGAACCCCCTTCCAAATGCAGTCATGAATAACAGGAGCAAATACAAGGTCCAAAAAGTTTATTTTCTGTCTGCAAAACTCCATGACACTTAGAAGAGCCTCTGCCCCTGTGGAATCAGGAATAGTGGAACACTGAACAAGGGGCAAATACTAGGGCAACTGTCTTGCCCTTATAGGTTGCAGACTGAGAAATGTATTGTTTAAGCAGAAAATCTCTGTCTTCATACTCCTATCACTCTGTTCTTCACATTTGCCTTGACTGTTTTTATTAGCTTGTTTACCTTCCTAAACACTGATTAAACAACCCACTTCTTTCCAGCCTGTACATCCCCTCAGCTCTTGTTACAGTCATACACTGTATCACAGACCTGATCCTGAAAACATAAAGCCAGAGAGAAGTCTTTCGGGTAGAGCAGGGCTCAGAACAAAGACCTAGCCTGATTTTAGTTGAGTAATTGTGGATACTAGTTGAACAATTTCCTAAAGCCTTCCTTCAGTGATTCAGACAACACTTTATTAAACACCCATATATCATAAGCTCAGAGGTATCAACTGTCTTGTACTACTCTTTTGGATAAAGACTGCAGATGCCATGGTTTTTATTTATTTTATTTGGTAACCAGGATAGAGCATGGGTCTCAATGGACCTTTAGGCTCAGCCCAGGAGCACTGCCTGTTTAAATGACTTGCTCAGTCTCAGACAATGGAGTTTGAGGGAATCAAACATAGACCTCTGGACAACAGGAAATAGCTCATTAACAGCTCCTTAATCCTCTGCTCCAACTGCCAGGCATGCAAGATATTCTCTCAATGAGATTAGCTATATTATTGTGGGACCTAAATCTACCTACTGCTAGGGTTGCATTCCCTTTCAA